>NC_136689.1:57647314-57682314 GCF_903797595.1 Erithacus rubecula
AGGAAGGAAGGAAGGAAGGTTAAATGAAACTATCAAGGTATGCAATAAAACCAAGACATCTGGTGATCTTCCCCATAACTTTTTCCCTACCTACCTATTCATTCCTTAACCATTCCTATTCATTCCCTACCTACCTGCCTACCTACCTACCTACCTACCTATTTCCCTACCATTCTATTTCCATATTACCACTAGGCTGTAACATTTTGAGTGGAATCTAACTGGATCAAATGATATCATGCCTAATGCAGGAATTTCAGTAATGCCCAGAAGAGTGACCAAAGATTCTTGTAGTCACTCAAAACTTCTCATATGTGCTCAGTTTACAACTATGTTTTCAGAACGTTACTTCAGTCTGAATTTCCATATTTTCACATCCTCACAAACAGTAAATCTTCCAGATGCCAAACCAGGTCTCTTTTTCAGCTATGCAAATCCATCAGCTACACTTGGGCAACTTAAATTGTATGAATGGCAATGTGATGTAAACAATTCTATTTTCAAACAAAAACAAACAAACAAAGCTCCACACCAAGCCCAGTGTCTCAGGCACTTGACTATGTACAAATACCTTCCTTACAGGTGCCAGAAGGGATTAGTAAATTAGAAAGATTTCACTTTGATATTATATATGTCATTACCTTGCTATAGAAAATAATCAAATCAAATTAAACTGCACTGGTTTTACAATATAATACTGATTTTCATTCTCAATATGAATATCCAGCTTATTGCATCATGTAGTGTTTCTTCAGTGCATCTGCTGAAGAATCTCCAGCTAAGGTTAACACACCTGTACACTTCATAGTAAAAGAGAGCTTATTTCCAAGCTAATTAAAAGCCATGCATTATTCTCTTAGCAGCCAGCAACACATTTTTAATTATTATTTTGTAGAGCTGCATTCATTGTGATGCAAAATTTTGCTTTTCCTATAATAATGGAAAGATTTGGGCTGTATGTGTAGAAAAGTTCCATATATTATATTATTTCTCTTATTCATAATTCAGTGAAGAGCATTACTGTCTTTGCACTCCCTTTTTGAATTTTATAATTCAAGAGTGTGTCGATGTGGATATAAGAATGACAGATTTTGATTTTACTGTATTGTCTTGAGAATGCACCGACAAAAACTGTGTGGATTTTCTTTACTTGTAGTCCTGAATTAGGCATCTAAGAATTAAACCAAATTTCTTTCCAGACAGAAATTAATAACTTAAGAGTACCCTTCACGGGATGAGTACTCTGAATTATGACACTGAATACATTGTATGTGTGAAGGGTAAATGGGAGAGGGAAGGTAAATACAACAGTAACAAACAGATTTCTGAAATGGTAGTAACTTGACTAGTGGAAGCTTTAATGCTGAAAAAATCGGCCAAATTCTGATCACGAAGCCATAAAACTCCACATTTCAAATTGGTATTTTTTCCAAGCTAATTATTTGCCTTAGCTCTAGGATTGACACCTACCAAGTGACTCGGCTACTCCAACACTCCATGTAATAACAAGTGAGGGGATACCACAACTGCAAGTTAAAATCCCTTGCTAATCTCTGCTAATGGATATTTCTTTAGTGTTCTTAAGAAAATAAGCACTGAGAATTATTAATAAAGAGAAAAATTCATAGCGGAATTAAAAAAAGACAGGGTGGTGAAGAAGGAACTGTCACAGATAGCTAGTGGTAAATTCTGGGAAGCAGAATATGACTTGGAAATGCTGTCACTCTAGTCAGTACTTCCCTCCTGTTTCCTAGCTATTGTTCCTTTCCAGGTAGGTGGAAAACCAAAACACCAAAGCAGGCCCTGATTGTCCCACTCTGCTCTGCACTGGGGCAGCCTCACCTCAACTGTCGGGAGCAGTTTTGGGTGGCACAATATAGACAAGACTTTAAATTATTATATAGTATCCAAAGGAGAACAACCAAGAGGTGAAGAGCCTTAAGGGGAAGCTGTATGAGAAGGGGCTGGGGTCACTTGGTCTGTTCAGCCTGAAGAGACTCAGAGGAGACCTCAGTGCAGTCCACAGCTTCCCTGTGAAGAGGAGGGGCAGACACTGATCTCTTCACTGTGGTGACAGGACCCAAAGGAATGGCATGAAGCTGATTCAGGGGAGGTTTTGGTTAGACATCAGGAAAAAGTATTTTCTCCCAGAGGGTTGTTGGGCACTGGAACATGCTCCTCAGAGAAGTGGTCACAGTACCAAGCTTTATGGAGTTCAAGGAGCATTTTTACTCTCAGGGAGTGACTCTTTGGGATGTCGTGCAGGGCCAGGAGCTGGATTTGATAATCCTAATAGGTCCCTTCCAACTCAGCATATTCTATGATTTCTTTCCAAAACTGAGGAGGAATAATTTCCTTCTTTTAAACTAATTGTATTTTAAAACACGTAATAGAAATAGAAGAAATGTCCACCATCGCATGAAAAATAATAATATGGGCCTGCAGCATTCCATACTGTCATCTCATGAGAATTTATCAAAGATACCCTTAAAAGAACAAAATAAACATTTTGTACTAAATCTCATAGCACTGAATTTTATGTGTGTTATTTCCTTTCTATCCATGTATACAGTTTTTTGATGTACACAAAGACTGTTGACATTTTTTCCTCTGCTCTTTTTTCCTTGAAATGGAACACCACAAACTTACTGAAACTGAGACAATCTTATTGCAAACTAGTTTGTCTAGTTTGTGTTTTTCTAGTCTGTGCATGTCTTCTGTGCATTACTCAAAACTACACACAATACCTACCAAAGCTGATTTTTTTCCAGTTCTGAGAAGGGTGAAAGGACTATTCCACATCACATTTTTAGAAGCCAATATTATACTTCTTTTTCTGGAACTGTATGACATTGATGAGTTAGATTTTCTTTCTTATCTTTATCTAATCCCTCAGACTCTTTTCCAGAACTAACAATTAACCAGTCCTCCTCCATTCTGTCATTTCTGCTACAAATTATCCCAAAATGCATTGTTTCCCTTGTTCCCCTCTTCAACAGTGTGCTGTTTCTTTTCTGGTCACCCACCCGGTAAAAACAATTTTGAATTCTAAGACCATCCTCCAATGCACTTAAAAATGTCTAGGAGATTGATTTCAATTTCAAAATCAACAAGTGCTTTCCATGGCAGTAGTTGTTACAGCGGCTCTGGTTATTATATGAAGGACAGTAACACTGGTGATGCAATATGCAGATAAAATACAGTATCAGAAGTCTACCACAAGGAGAAGAAGTTCTCTTCCATACAAATGGAAGCTGAGATTAATGTCTAGGCTACTGCCAGAGTGAAACACTTATGACCAGGTCTCCATTCAGACCTTTCACCACTTGGCTGTGAAAATCTAGGTGTCTGCTCTCCTGTCTCAGTCCTGACCAGAGTATATCTCTTTACTTAAGTACTTCTTGCACTGTGATGTCTGCATCCTGCAGTTATAACTACTGCAGATGTCAGGTATCTTGAGGGGAAAAAAGATGCAAGAATATCTAATTTAGTTATTTGACCACATATTCTGCACACTATTAATTATGGTACTGTTGTATGCAAATCCATGTTATCAACTATTCATGATTTCTAACAATTTACAATATGACAAGTTCATATTTCAGGATAACTCATCAACTGAACAACAAGAACCTGTTTACTTTAAGCAACAAACACAGTTATATAAATATAAACATTAGGAGTCATTAATAGAATAAGAGTTTCTGAACCAGATGAAAATAAATATTAGCTGTTTTATGAAGGTAGCATCTGATCTGGAAGAAGTGATGATTTTTTAAGGCTATGTACTAAGATGAAATTACTTTACTTTTAAATAACAGGGTCAAATTATTTCCTAATTCTACCAAAGTCCATAAAACTGGCCCTATATTGGGCCCAAAATTGGACTCCTTTTGATGAAATAATTTATATAAATACAGATTGTACAGTGCTAGTCCAATATCATCATAATAAATACTTCACTTGCACTTTTTATAGTCAGAAGAAACTAACATTTAAACAGTAACATGAGCATTCATATTCATAAATATACAACAAGAACAAACATTGGTTTGAACAAATTGCAGTGTGAGGGTCTGCCACAGCTGTAAGTTTCCCTTTTCTGATGAGTTCTGAAAATAAACACGAAAAAAGAAGGAGGATTTTACTGTGACTGATAATGTATTTTCTGGATGCACTGCTAAACATAGCAATTGGAGTTAATAGGTAACTCATACTCATCCCCTCTAGTGCTAATTATCAATGGAGGAAAGAAAATAACTAATTTAGGCTAGTGTATTCATCTTACTAACCGTTACTAGTAGAACAAAAGTGCTTAATTCAAAGAATTCCATGAAATAGATGATGTTATACTCACATCCAAGTTCCCTAAATAAAAGAGAATATAAAGAAATATACATGAATATGAACATCAAATATGAACATTATCTAATAATAATATCAGAATGATGGATGTTGATTACTTGATTCCACACCGTAGCAGTGTTTTGGATGCTATAGTAACAAAATGTTGCAAGTAAATGACTGAATCAGTTGCAATAGGATAGATTTTGAGGTGAGACCTGGATATAAGATATTAATTAAGATAAGCCCCCAAGTACCAGCTGAGATTCTTGTTTTGCCCACAGGAACAAAATGTAAGCAATCCAAAGCCTTGTTCTATGACCTCTGCATACATGTTATGCAGTAATTACACCCTTACCTAAGTATGAACTCAGCAGTTACAAATATCCTGCAATTCTGCAATTATTTTAAAGGATGGAATCCTCAAAAAATTTAGGAGTTTCAAGCAGGCACTTAAACCACATGCTAAATCAGTTGCTTCACTTCTAAGAAAAAGAGAAATTCTTCATAGCTCAGTATTTCTGTATTACATGGCAGTGAAGCTGGTAAGGTTGAATATCAAACAAAAACAAGAGTGTTCTGTAACTGGTATTAATTTATTCAGGCTAGCCAGGTATTGTGCTCTTCCCTCAGATGAATTTTGTCTTGGGAATATTTTGATGGAGCTGCATGAAGCAATGAAGGTTTAACCACTCAACCTGAATAATCTCTTATACTCTAATAAAATCTTTTCTACAGAAAAGCAGGATTTAGGCTTTAGGGTAGGGTAGTTTAAAAGAGCTGAAAAGGAAAATAGGAGAGGGGATCAATTGTCACTATTCCAAATATTAGGAACAGGTAAAAACATCTCTTCATGATCTCTGGCAGGACATCTTTGAAGTACATCTGATTTTATAAATAGCCTACATTTTTGTGTATGTCTTCTTTCTCACCAGAAATGGAGAGTCTAGGTCATTCACCATGGCTATCAACTCTTTTACTTAGAAAATTTACATAGCTCTCTCTGAAAATCTTTTTGATTTCTCTGTCTTACTGACCTAGATGAAAATAATATTACTTGCCTTATGGTTCGAATCTCCTTTCCTTTTCCTGGAGTGTATTAGCTTTTAGGCATTCTATATCCCAAACCTTTTTTGTGACATGATTGTACTTTTGCTTCAATAACACTTTTCATTTTTTTTTTTTTTTTTTTTTGTTTTTTTTTGGGGTTTTTTTTTTTTTTGTTTTTTTGTTGACTGACACAAAATATTCATAGAAGGATGTATCTTTTCAACCTCCTTACTTCTCATGACAATTACTTGCCTCCACTTTTTTACTTTTGATTCTTTGTCCTGAGCACGAATTGTTACAGCTTTAAGCATTATTCCAGATGAGGTTGTGTCCCAGCTTTGTTGCATGATGTTATCAGTTCTTCAACTCAAATGGATTAACCTCCATACATGTTTTAAAATCATATTTCTCTTTTTGGCAAACATATTATGATAACCCTATAACAAGAACACCTGGAAAATAAACTTTAATTCTGTGTTTCTGAAAGTTACATGATTGTGAATATTCAATTCCTTCCCTCTTTGAGGGTAACACTGTCTCACAGCATTTTGCTTTCTGCATTCAATTCCAAGATCAATCCTTGCTGGTACCATGGAATCCCTTCTTTTCATAGTTGACCATTTAGGAAAACTTATAGTAGGCATCCTTGTAAACAGATCTTTGCTATTTCACATGTCTTGCATTTTCCAACTTCTCCAGTTCTATTATTATTTTCTCACAGAGTTTTCCCCTTTTTAATTTTTTTTTCCTTTTTGTCTTTCAAAATCTACAAAGTTTTACTAGATTCATATGTGCAAAATATGACTTGTATTATCAAAAAGCTTGGGACAATTTATCTTTCATGAATCAGTGTTTTATTCGAGTCAAATTTCTTTTTAAATCCATAGTTAAATTCACTATTCCTTAAAATTTCCTAAACTCATACACTTTCTGACAGTAAGAATTTCAGAACTTGCATTGCAAAGCTCTTGATCAGCCACAGGATAACATAAAAAAGAACCTAGAAGAATATGTTTCTCCTTTAAACCTTTCTCCAATTTTTTAACTTGTGAAACATAATTAATCTTATCTACTCCATGAATTCTTTCTTTTCTTTTGCAGGATAAGTCATGATGTTTTTGATGTGCAGCATATGTATCTTTTCTGAACAAAGAATGCCCTTGCATATTCCTGCTATGTACCAGCTATGGCTGTTAATTCATTATGTTTACATTGCTTATATTATACCATTTCAAGCTGGTATTCAAGAACAATTTCTCTGTAGTGATGTAGCAGTTACATTTTCCTCTCTGTTTTCTTTTTTTTTTTTCCAGTGCCCTACAAACATCAGTCTGACTGTCTGAAAAAAATGAAGTATAGCTTTGTCAAAATAATAATTTTAAAAATGCATAATTTGGAAGTAAATTCAGATCAACCTTCATCTGAGATGAAGTTTCTGCAATCAGCATCAGATGAGTATTTTTGGCAGATTTAGTAACTGCTCTGTCGTACCAAGCTTCCCACTCAGGCTTAGAATTTATCAACATTTTCTTTTTCTCCTCTAAGAAATTCCTGGCAGAAGAAAGCCCTAAACCTGTTGCTGTGACTCAGGGCTGATGCATAACTCTGAAAGATTTCCCATGACAGTTTGCCAATAAAAATATGTCAAGGCTTGGCTGTATTGTCCATAAAGTATGGTCAGAAATTCTAGCAAAAGGAATTTTATTAATTTGTAAAGAAAAACTATTTTAATATACTTACTACTTACAATACTTGAATGATACCTTGGTAAGAGGGAACATTTTATTTGAAATAAAAAGCCATTATTATTGTTGTTATCTTCCACCAATTTGATATTGTTAATTGCTACAGAAGCTATGAACACACGCTGAATGTTATGCAAAAGTTTTGGCTGTTACTCTCATTGGTTTATATTTGAACTTACAATGATGCCCGGAGACAGAATCACCTCAGAACAGTCATATTTTGCAAGTGTATTCCAATTTTCATTGGTAGATGAAATCTATTTTCTCTCTATTACTAAATATTTTAAACTGATAAGAAAGTCTGGCCATAGCCAAGCTTTCTAATCTACAGCAATAATCACAATCATTAGTATCTAGTGCTTCATAAACATCCCTTTAAGATACTATTTGATATACCATATAGTCTTGTGGGAAACAATCTGGATACTCCTGCTTCAAAAGCAGCTAAATGTATTACAATAAATTTGCTTTCTCTGGGATGCTGAATTGGAAACCTATGAGATGTTGAATAAGAAAACTGATACCACTGCTTATCTGTCCAAAAGCTAGTGGTGTTAGGAAGCCCAGTAATTGAAAAATGGATAGCACTGATATTTGAACCTTTTTATATAACCTTTGAAGTGTAAGCCTTTTGGGGAATAAATTGCTTTTTGTAACAAGAACAATGTCAGATCCCATATTTAGAAACCATGCACTTAATTCATTTTCAGACAGAAAAACTCATGTTGTCTTGTTGGGAAAAACATTGTAAAATGGATTAAGCTTCACCCTGGAGAGATGATAACCTAATATAAATAACTGCAGGCTGATCTTTATTAGTTACTGAACAAATATTGCCAAATAGGACAGGCGACCTTCAATGATGATTGATCTAGGATAAGTCATCAACAGCCTTGTCTCCAGAGAGTAACTTTGGGGCATTTTGGAATTGTACTGTGCTTCTTATTTCAGGGCTGGCACTAACACTGAGTAAGAATAAGTACATCTTCTTTAATGGCAAGGTCTAAAGCTAATCTGGTGGCAGAATAATGACAACTTATTCTAGGATGGGCAACTGCTAAGTGGCTGCTAGAACTAATCAAACAGGATTGGGTCTTTGTTGGAGACCTGAATCAGCAACAGCTTGCCATGCACACAGGAGACAGCCTAAACCCTGCTTTTTAGAGTCACTGTATGAAAGATGTTGATGGTTTTTTTCTGTTTGTTTTTGTTTAATCTGACATCAGATTAATAAAGAATTATCATGACATATTTATATATTTACATGCCCCAGTGCACTAGAACTGGCACCCCATCAATTGATTAATTCTGCAGTTATTCTTTCCTAAGATTTTTTTCATACTCTTTGGTCAATTTTCCTGAAAGTAAAGGAAGTAAAATTCCCTGGTTTTGACAGGCAAAAATTTTCAGAATATAATTGTAGGTGTCCTCATCTGAAAAGCGGTTGCATTCCAGTGAGGATCAGTAAGAAACCACATTTAGAAACAGTCTTTAATTATATTTCCTGTAATAATTATAAACTTATAAACCCTATTGATCCTATGAAGAAGCAACACAAGACATTATTCATGAACTCATACTAAAGAGCTATATTGATTGTGCACAGAGATGAATCAAAAAATAAAATAGCAAACATCTACCCATGGAACTGTGGAACCCACGGCATGTGCTAATATACAAAGATTCATATCAAAACAGTAGATCTTGAGTATTAGCTACACAATGACAGAAGGTACTGGGGTTTTAGGTTTATTACACATGAATACTTCCATATTTGAACAAATAAACTATGCACAACTTATCTGTCCAAAAGACTTTTTGAAACCTGAGGATTCCTGTTCCGCTGATGCATTACTATACAACCTTCAATACACTGTGGTTTTTTATACATCAAGCATTTTTTTAACAGCAGAGAGTTGTATTCATAGGAATCTTTGCTTATGTCAGTGCAATCTGCTAGATGGAAGAAGGAGAAAATATAATTATTAACTCTAATTATAAAGTGTGCCTGTAAAATGTAACACCTCTGTATTGTTGAAGTCCTCTTTGCACAGCACTTGGCCTGTTCATGGTTTTGGGCAGCTGGACAGTAGCAGCAACAAATTTATTTTCCAGAATGTAGTACAGTACTGAACTTGGAGCCTTTATGCCACTTGTTCTAATTTGAATACTTTGATTTTGTTTCAGTGAGTAAAGAGCAATTTCAGTTCCTTCTAGCACCAGCACTTACAGGCTTATTTCTTGTCATCAATTATCCCCTTATTTGTTTTGTACCTTGCTCAGATGATAAAACTTTTTGTCTATGATTTCTTTACTCCTTTATAAAACCATTATTTTTTCTTTTAGATTTTAAAAGTGACAGAGCAAGACTTTAATTGTTGCTGTTTTAAAAATCTAATTCTTCATCCTCTCATATAAAATAGTTGTAAGAAATTCTAGTAATGTTTCTCTTGTGTAATGTATGAATTATCTTGAGAAAATCTAAACAGAAAGACAAGATTATTTATCTGGTGGTAATAAAGAAAAATATTTCCAGTAGAAATTATTACTTTTAATGTTAAAACAAGCAAAACCTCCTAGGAATTAGGAATTAAATGGCTTAATAATATATTTTGCCAAATTTATGCCTAATGTTATTTCACCAATTAATTTATCAACTTTTACAAAACAATTGTAACTGAAACTATTTCCTAAGTTAAAAAAACAGTTTGGGGTGGGGGTTGAATATGTTTCTGGTATTTTTCTCTTGCAAGAGACTTAAAATCTCAAAATACTTTAGTGTAATTTATCCTGCTTTGAGTATTTTATCAATATCTTCCCTTATAAATATTCAGCCCACTTATTTTGATTGGTATTCTTTTTTGCTTTGTATTCCATGCTGTCTTTTGTGTACTGGTACCATCAACGCTCTTTCATGCTTTAGACATGGGTGTGCCATACAAATCTCTCCCTGTGTTTGCCTGCTTCTTCAAGAACTGTTATTGTGAAGTTAGTGAAAAAGGTCAGGGTGATTATTTAGTGGGAAAAATCGAATCTGCTGGAACTTTATTGCTTTCCTCTAAGAAATCTGACTTATTTATGACATAAAGGTATTTTAGGGCACCTGATAGGACTTACTTCTTTTTTTATGATACTCCTGCCTTTGTGTAAAATTGTGCTATAAATGATATTGACAGTGTCATACAGTACTACTGTATTGTTTTTAAGTTGCATTGTTTCAGCAATTTATAGTCAAACAAACCAAAGTCGTGACTGTCTGCCCTGCTTGCAAAGTTGCAGGGACTTGTCTTAAATTTTTCAATATATGTTAGAGAAACTTTTAACAGACAAAGTTTAGCATAGTTCAAGGCAAGATAAACTTTTTCTTCTGCTTGAAACCATAGTTCTTGAAATACAAGTAATATGGACAGGTGTATAACTGTGCAGGAGTAATCTTGTGATTGGGATATTTTTCTTAATGGGCTTAGTGGACAAGCCCATTGGCAACATTACACCAAAGAGTAGCCTGACAAGTGCAATAAAGGAGACACACTTCTCAAAAAGGAGAAATGAGAACATCTGAATTGTCCATACCATAAGAGATGTTAGATAAAAAGTAGAGGCTGATTCTCTGACCCCCAAAGAAATAATCAGGTGAAATAATCAGCTGCTGGGAGGTTACTGGAAAGGATAATTTGTCGTCCCTCTGGAGGCAGTAATGAGATAAAAGGGTCCTTTCAGGCTGTATTGGTCAGAATCATCTTCAGATACTCTTTTCAAGCAGAATTTTTTTTAACCTGTAACACTGAAATGAATGAAGATCCTCTTTTCTCTATCCCTCAAAGATAAATGAATCAGCTTTCTCCCTCCATGTTTGCACTACCAACCTTCTCCAAAAGATTTTCATTGTACAACTGCAGGTATTTAACCTCCTTAATAGATCCTCATGCAAACTCCCCAGAGGTTTGGTAAATTCTCTTGTGTTTATGATGGTTACTGCTCTTCCATAGTACCAAGTTTCAGAACCTTTTTAAGTTACAGTTCATCATATTCTTGAATATATATCTCTCGATCTGGAAAAAATAAAAAATCTCCAAGTTTTACAAAGCCAAGGAAGGATTTTATGTCCAAAATAACCATGCAGGTTACTTGTAGGATAACTGAGTGATCTCTTTTAAGCGCTGCTCAGAGTTTATTGCTTATAGAAATATTTTTTATATTCTGATCTTCGGGTAAATCCAAGTGGCTTCACCATCATTTTTTAAAGCAAGATAAATGGATTTTCAAAGAAAGAATTTTTACATACATGAGAATAAGACTTCTAAATTTTTTGGTTATGGTGAGGTATCTTAAGTGGCTAGGGTTTGGGGTTTTTTAAGTAATTGAAAATATATTAACCATTCCACTTTTATTGCTATTATTGATATTTTATCTTCCAGATAAAATTAGTTATGCTTTCTCTATAGCTGGGGACTTTTCTACTGCAAGCCTATAGCAAGAGCTTGGGATCAAAATTTTAATCTGGTACTTTTTTTTGCAAATCAGAGAGTCTTTGACTCTGCCAAGGTGTTGGCTCACTAGGACAGCTGTAGTCTTCAAAGCAGCAACCTTGGGTGCATGCTGTGTGTGGTGTGATGAGGAAGATACTGCACTATTTAGCAATTTCTTCATTTGTACATCACTACTGCCGCTATATCCAGTCTTGTATCCTTCTGTTTTTAGTGATACTGCATTGGATTATATAGACCTTAATTGTCTAAAAATTTCCTTCTGCCTAATGTTATTACAAGTGGAATCCAAATATAAACAATCCTAACCACTATTCTTTTACCATTGCATTTTTAGGTTTGTTCTAACAAGTGCTAGAGAGAGTTCAGACTTCAGAAATAGTTGAGAAAAATGTTCAAGAGACTTCTGCTAGATACAAAACCTATTTTGAAGTGGTTCTAAGGGAAAAACTTACATTTGCCCGGCAACTGTTAACTAGCTATCAGTTGTGTGCAGAAAACAATGCGCTGAGCTCTGTGTCCTATAGCAATTTCCAAAATAGTACAGCTGGATTTTGGATTCTGAAAATTACCACACACTGTAAAACTATGAGAGAATAGGGATTCACAACATCTCAAAGGAGAATCTCAGATCCTGGTGGAATGATACGCTACAAGTTAGTCATGCAATGCTGGAGGTAGCTTTTTATATAGGCTTCTAACCTGAACGTTATGGCTTTTCAGTAAAACAGCTGGTTTCATAATTCCAATTTTATTTTTTTTTTAAAGATGGAAGAGAATGAGTTATTTAATAATAAAAAGTAGTTTCTCTGCATGCTAAGCTTAATTGACTCAGTGCTCATTATTATAACTGGATTATCATTGGCTCAATGATAATTTTTGAAGGGGTAGCTGCATAAATGCTTGATCATCTTTTCAAGCCATTAAACACTCTGGGCATCAGCCTCTTAACAGTAATTCTGACATGTTTATCTCAGCTGGGTTTGTAATTCTTCTTTGTTCAGGGTTTGTGATCTGTATGTACAGTAGATTTGGGGAAAAAAAGGAAAAAAAACCCAACAAAAATCCAACAAAACATACTGCCTCCTAAAATAATAAAGAAAGAAAGAAAGGAAGAGAGACTATTCTATTACAAAATAATCCTCAGTGACTAACAAATAAAATATTCTCCTTTAAAAGCAATTACGCTTTTGTCCATTAAGTCTGGACACCTAGAGTAAATATTTGTTTGAGATTTGCAGGCACCTTATTACATTTATATTTAAAGGTTAGCTACAACTGTTCCTCTTGGTTACCCATCGTATAATTAACCTCAGTGTACTTCCAAATTTGATTTTTTAAAAGACTATGTCATGCAGCCCACATCCTGAAAACTACTAAAAAACAGGAGCATTCTTTTCATTTACACTTGGCCCCTCCATAAGCAGTTAAACAATAGTTAGAGTTTGACCATTTACGCCCGAACCCGTCCGGGTGAATTCATGCTCTCAGTTTTGTATAGACACACGGAGCCCTTCCTGAAGGGATGGGATGGAGAGATCGGACCCCTGTCGCTGCCACCAGGACGATGAAGAAGGAATATTTCCCAGGCTAACAGGAAGCCCTTGCTGCGGAGCCAGGCTCCCTCCCTGCCCCGCCCGATCCGGGAAGAGCTGAGCGCTGTTCCCGGCGGTGCCCGAGGCGGGGGCAGCCGAGCCCGGCCGGCCGTGCCCATCCCGCTGCCAGGAATGCCATCCCGGCCGGCCGTGCCCATCCCGCCGCCCAGGAACTCCATCCCGGCCGGCCGTGCCCATCCCGCTGCCAGGAATGCCATCCCGGCCGGCCGTGCCCATCCCGCCGCCCAGGAACTCCATCCCGGCCGGCCGTGCCCATCCCGCCGCCCTGGAATGCCATCCCGGCGCTCCAGAGCTGCGCCGAGTCGAGCCAGCAGTGGCATAATCTACTAATGGCTTCTTTTCATTTCAGCCCTCCCTGAGAGACTCAGTGGCAGATTGTAGACTCAATTACTCTCATGTCAGGTGATTATCCTAGGTCTTAATGTAATCTTCCATTCACACATACCATATTTCAATTACGGCAGCTATGAAACAAGCTGTGTATTCAAATCACCAATCACCTTATCACTGCTGAACAATGTCAACTGTAAAAAACGCCAGCTGAAGGCAATTACACATGTGTTGAGAACCGATTATGATTACTCTCTGTGGTATTTGTGATGAGCTGGGGAATGTTCTGAAAATTTAATTTAATGACAATATGCTTGCTGTACAATCCATAATACCTCCTGAATCCAGCATGGGGCTATTAAAACTGATAGGAGCATATTATCACCGAACTGAAAAGCTGGGTTGGGATGGTTGCTGGATGTCTCTACAGGGAATGATAGGTAATTTCTCCACATATTTCTAACGGCTGAGGCAGACAGCTTCCAGTTCCAGCTGCACTCTGAAGGTGGTCCCTTCCCCTCCCTCCTCCCTCCCGGAGCTGAGTTAAGGTGTTTTACTGTAGCGCTGCAGAGGGACGGCGAGGCGAGGGGAACGGGGCTATGGGGGCTGCTGCCGCAGGGACCCCAGGGCACAGCGCCATTTCCCCTGGGGGGTTTTATGAACACCGTTACATCCTTTCTCCGATTTTTTTTTTTTTTTTTTTTTTTTTGACACTGTCTCCTCTACGGGCACCTCGCTTATATACCCTGCGGAGGAACCGCGGCCCGTTCCCGAATGAATCCCTCCGGGCTCCGTGAAGGGAGAGGGCGCAGCACCGCCCGCCCCGCCCGCGGGGTCGCCTGTCGCCAGGCAACAGCCCCGGCCCGGGCAGTGCTCGGCCCCAGGCACCCCAAACGTGTTGTGTGCACATGGCGAAGGTGAAATTGCAATGGCAGTGCGGCTCCCGGCCAGCCCGGCTTCCAACAGGTAGCCAGGCTGGAGGGCAGCAGCAGGAGCCCCGCGGCCTCCCGCGGGCCGTGCCGGCGCGGCGCTGCAGGCCGCGATGAGCAGGGAAAGCCCTGCGCGCCTGTGGACGGCTGCTGCTGCTGCTGCTGCTTATTGATGCGAATGGGCGCGATCCGAGATTAGGCCCGCCGCGTTCCGGAGCGCTGGCAATCTCCGCCGAACACAAAGGTCTGCGGGTCTCTGCAGGCTCCGGCCGCTATCGCCGCGCTGGATCATCGCCGCGGCTCCCGTGCATTGCCTGGCTCTCCTTCAAGAGCCCCTTACGCACTCTGGAGCCTTCAAACAAACCCCTCGTCCCCAGCGCCAAAGCGAAAACCCCGCTCAACTTGAAGCCATTCGCTTATGTACAAGAAAAACTGGTTTTCATTGAGTATGTGCTCATCTGTGCTAGCATTTCATACATAGAGCATTTGTTTCTGTTAAGCAGGTCATTTTTTTTTCCAACAGATCAACCTATGGGGGTAATTTGCCCTTTTTGTATACAGGAATTTTATTGTGGATTAATCACTCTGAAAGCATTTAAGTGGAATTCTGCAGCACCTGTGATTTTTTAGCCTGGAAATCATATAGGTCTCACATTATCCCAAACTCATATATTTCAAGAAGGAGGCTTACCTGATTTTAATTCGTTTTCTATTCAGTCGCTCTTTCACACAGTGACAAGTACCGTGTCTCAATTGTTTTTTACCTATCTCTGCTGTACAAGGCACTTGGACAAAAATATCTCGCCAGATGTGTAAGGGAGAAGATCCTGTAACCCACAAACTGAACTGTAATACCCTGTTTCTTTTTGGTACTTACCTATGTGTCTGAATACCACAGGCATATAAAACACAAGGCCAGAGAATAACTAAATTAGGTTAATAAAAATGGCATAGATTGGAGAAGCCAAAGCAAGCAACTAGAAACAGTATACTCAAATTATTTGTATCTATTTGGAAAAACAACTTCTGCTATTTAAGAGGTTTTAAATGTATAATTTACTTTTTAAAAAGCCAATTCTAAAAAGGATACAATAGAGAAATAGGACTGATGGAGAAAATAGAAAATCACTGGATGAAAATATGCTAATAAAAAAAGCAAAGGTTTAGGAAACTTAAGTCACACCAGCTTTTGGGTACATGAAAGGAAGCTACAAGATACTACAGGATTTTCTTGTTTTGCAGTATGTATGTGTACTCATGTACACAAAGTGTGGTGTTTAATATTATTATAGTAACAGTGGTAGTAACAATGTCAATATTAAAAGCATTGATAGTACAATACAAAACAGAAAATGGCAAAACCAAAACAGAACCATGTGGAGCAAATTAATAAGAAGCCTTTAGTCTAAGGCTCAAACCAGCTATTTCTCCAAAGTATTGAAATGGTGCATCTTCATTCTGTATTAGTCTACAGCTGAGGAATCACTGACGTGTGAGCAGTCTGACTGAACTCCAGCTAGAAGCAGAGGCTTCAGGGCAGCTCTGCTGTGCTACAGGAATGCAGAATACACAGCATCACATGCATACGTGCATCTGGCACTTGCAAGGAAAGTTTTCTTTTTGCATGAAGTAGAAAGGTGGTGTGCAAGTTGATTTGTGGCATTGCTCTTCATATCTCAGTGCAAAGAAATAAAGAAAAAACCCTCAAGTCTCCCATTAATCATGGAAGTTGACATTGTTACTGGCATGTTTCTTGCATGAAGGGAACAATATTCTATAAGTTAAGGTAGATACAGCATAATGGCATAGCTCCAAACTGTCTTCCACTTCCTGATTCACCATCTGATTTCCATTACATATAGAGAACAACATCCCAGCATCTCTAGTATGGTGAGATTTAAGATTTTTTTCCTTAATCAGATTGGTTCTTTTTTCTTTGTGTTTTTCCCCCTCAGATTGGTTCTTTTTTCTGTGTTTTTCCCCCTAATTTTTTTTTTCTATCTCTAGAAAAGGTATTGAAAGTCCATAAGGAAACATCTCCATTCACCTTACACATATGGTGTGTACATATATTAAGTGTAAACACAAGTGGGCACAGAGTATAGAATCACATCTAGAAAGAACTAAAATATTGCCATTTGGCCCAAAATACATCATGGTAGCATAGATTTCCCCTCAAGTTGAAGGAAGCATCTGCTGAGCAAAGTTGCCATGACAGACATCCTTCAGTTAGCATCATTTTTTAATTCAAGGTAAGCTTGTGTTATTTAGAAGGGGAAAAAAAATAAATCTATAAGCACATTTGTAAAATATTTGAGGGTTTGTAAGTAAAATGTTATTAGGGAAATACCCAACACAGTGACAGGATTTATTATTTTTTAAGCAAAATGAAGCTACTGTACTTGGTTTAGAGATCAGTTTTATCACGGAGCTCAGGTATGCTGGATTTCAAACAAAAAAAGAGGAAAACCCTTCATAACCTCCTCCATGACCCTGAACAACCAGAAAACCCGAAGTCTAACCCATTTTGTTAGCTGAACTACATTTATTCTTTCCCTCTTTGATTATCCTTATTGTATCATTCTCTGCCAAAAAAGTAAGCTATCAAATTACAAATTGTGCAACTTTATTGTCCAAGGCAGTTAATTTTTTTTTTTTTTGTTAATTTTTGCCATAGGTCAGACACGATAGGGCCTTAAAAAGAACCAAGAGCTTCTTAATTGTATGGTGTACCACTAGCTGTTGCCACATCTCAGAGGAGTTATTGCACCTTGCAGATAATGCCCTTTTCCCCTGCAAGCCATGAAATAGGTTCTCCCTACATCGATGTATTAATTAGATTTCCAGACGGATTCAAAAATTATAGCTGAAGCTGCAGTTCAGATATTTCAAAAGTTCTTAGAAAGATTGTCTGTTGTGGTTTGTTTTGTCTGGGTTTGTTTTTTAATTGAAAAAGAGGAGGCTCTAACCTTGAACACTGTCTGTCTTTTTTTTTTTTTTTCTGAAGAATAAGGTAGGGGAAGAAGCTCGACCTGTAAACTTTACCACATTAAAGGAATATACAAGTTCATAAGTTTTGATAGAATTCCAGGTTAAGTTTGTCAGCTCTGATGTTGTAAAAAGTGAATGAATTGGCACGACCTGTAGAAATCTCAGGAAACGTTTGAAATTTCTTCAGCTGGCTGTATATCAAGCATACAGCGAAAAAAGGAAATAGAAGGAAAGTAGAAAAGAAGGGCAAAAGGCGAAATGGTTTGTGTCCATTTAAGAAAAAATCAATAATAGCATAAAATTGATTTAGTGCTTGTCATAAAACATAAGTAAGTGCTGGAAAATAGAGAAAATTGAGTCTCAATTTAATCTGCACAAAAGCCACACTGTACTGATGAAGTGATCTGAGGAGAGAGCTACATAAAACCTAAAGACAGATACTTAATTGTCATATTAAAGACTCTCTTTTCTGCCTGCTGGAGTCAAGGGGTAGGACACATTAATCATGTGGATAAGGGGCATTGAAATCAAATCTCAATTAAAATCTGTTCAATAATGTCTCTAATATGTTTTTCAAGCATTAATTTTTTCCCATCGATTCTACACCCCATAAATCAGATATGTTGCAGTGCATGTAATAGTTTATGGAGGAGAGGATTATGGTTTTATGAAGTTAATGCAGCAGAACCATTTAATTTACGCAGGCTAAAGTTTTATGTCTGTTGATAATTTCTATTGTTTTCTGTGGGTGAAAACTCGTTGGGATATAAAGCTAAAACATTTTTTTCTCTTTTCATATATGTGTGTGTGTCTGTACAAACATGCACAAAATATTTGTGTGTACTTATGACTTTACTTACATGGCCCTATTTGCAAAGATTGTTATTGAAGAAGATGCTTTTAATATTTTTTTTTTTTTATTGCAGACTAGGGTTTTGAAGTGTTAAGATAGCAATCTTTCTCAGGAAAAAAAAAAAGACAACCACTTTTTGTACTGTTACACTAAACAATGCCTGGTGAAACACAGACAATAGCAGGGATATTGGCACCTAGTATTCTGGCTTTCAATGGATCAAAGATGATGTGATCATAAGTTTTGTGTGACATATAAAATTAGTTTGTGGGCTGTTTAGGAAGGAAAAGGCTTTTCCATACTTGAAAAAGCATTAAAATTTACAAAAATCTTGTTTCAGCAACTGTGTTCTTCACTTGCATTTCCTGATGGTACAATTGGCTATGTCCCTCTTCTTTTCCTGCCATAAGCTCTTGTGTGGGTGTTGGAATATGCCTAAATAATTCTACCTAAGAGTCAGCTACACTTTGCTGGTTGGGTGAATATTGTTTCCTGACTGAATGAACTGAAACAAAAATCAAAACTCACTTGCAATATTTAGGTCACCGTTTGTAAATACTTTTTGAGACTGCTGGACATGAAAGCAGTTTAATATATTTTCACCCTAAAATTGAGATGCAAATGCCGCATAATCAGTAGCAAAATATCCTGTGAATTCAAGTCAGTTTTGACTCAAGAATATCAGTCCAGGCCAGTCAAACTGTTTGATGAAGATTTGGTGCAAGGTGTACTTCACAGTAAGACAAAAGTGGCATTAGGTTATGTGCCTCCAACAATTTGGGTTGGTACTCTGGATCAGCTACTAAGTCACCACGAAAACAACTATTAGCTGTACTGTTAGCTGTAATGTTATCATATAGACCAAAGTAGTCATAGATTGCAATCTAGTTGACATCTCCTGATGTCTCTTCCCATCCTGAACCATTCCTTAATCAGGAGCTGTAATGAGATGCAAAGCCATATAACTCCTGTCTGTCTGCTGACTTATATCCATTCAGGATCTCATTCTGCATATAATAGTTATTAACTCAAGGGATGGTTGATAGTTAATGTACCAGGAGCCATAGCACAAGCAGTATTGGGAGCTACAGGCAACATATATTTTAAAAATCAAAACAAAATTTATTTAAAAAAAAAAAAAGTTGGTAGTATGGTTACAGAAGCAAAGGGAACACACTAATACTGAAAGACAAAGTAAAAAATAATGAGACAGAAAATTAATTGTGCTACTCCACTCTCTCCTAATAATACATCTCTCTTGTAGAATTATATTTTAAAAGGCACTCCTAAATTGCACAGTAATTAGACACAGTTTTACTGCAGAAGACTGCACATAAGACAACTTAAGTATTGCTACTGTAAGTTTTTACTATTATTATATTTACCAGATCATATTAAGTAAGAAAAGGATATTGGATACTAGTTTGTAGCATAGCTGAAAGTTTTGCCAGCATAGCTGCATCAGAACAAGGTATGAGCAAGATGAGCTATTTGGTACGCAGTTCTGCTAGGGAAAATTCCTTTGGTTGATACGACTTATGTCCCCCCTTCCAGTTTTCATAACATAGTTCCTATAGGTTAGCTTTACAGACAAACACTTTATGGCGTAGACACTGCTATAATTAAAAAAAAAAACCAAAACATTTTACACAGAATGGGGTTTCCTGCTTATTACTTGTTGAGTTTCAGATGTACTTTGTAGGGTGTATAAGGATGCATTTTAACATGATCAAAAATTAGCCTGTGGAACTCTTTTTTACAAAATTACAATGAATTGAAAAAGCTAAGAAGAAGACTGTAGATTTATCTCAATCATAAAAAGCTTCCAGAGTTGCATCAGGCAGGATAAAACATTTTTAAAGGGGATATAAACCCTCGTGCTTCAAGTCACAAACAACAGAGAAGATTTAGAAATACACCTCCAGCCTATGAGCAGATTATTCTGCTGAGGTGTGCCATACCTTTTCCTGAGAAGTCTGGTGCTCATTGTGCTCAGGGCACTATCTCTTTGGTGCATTGTAGTCCTATGGCCTCAGACTTTTAGTTACTCTCACAGTTCAGGCAGTTTCCAAGGTTTTTTGCCTGCCAAAATTTTCTGAGTAATCCTTCTAGAGGTTAATCCACTAGAAAATGACTCTTCCAAGTTGACACCCTGAGTTATCAGCTTTCAATGCTCTCTGCAGCTAACTGGGAAAGCTATTTCTTGTGACTTCAGCTGGGCTTATGTGTGGGATGAAAATGGTGCTGCTGGTCTGCAGGCCACAGATCTCCTGGGCGTAAAAAATCTCCTTGCCAGTTGCCTCAGTGCTCTTTTTAACACTAGCTGTGTGTTGAAGTAAGAAGTAAGAAAATATTTCCCCTGTAATTTAAAGTACAGGAGACACCTCCACCCATTAATGTTCAAAGATGAACTATACAAACCTACACTATTTATTAATATATCTTGGTATTATATCTTAGTTGAATTTAAATAGATTCTGTTTCCTCCAGCTAAAAAGCTGTCAGGAATCCTACACAGCCTACAGGCTGGATCACAGCTCAGGGTCCAGGATGTTCTCAATTACTCTCTGAATATCCATTCAGATCCATAACTTTGCCCTGGTAATTTTCAGCAATTCTAAAACTCAATCCTTAATTAAGATGTCAAACTTTACCACTTTTCTCAAAGGATTAGTGACTGTCCCTTGCTAATTTTAGAAATATTGATGTCCCTGGAGCATAGCTATGTGAAGCTGTCTCTTGCCAGACTGCAAAAAAAAAAAAAATTAGTCATGAATAGTTCGCTCCATTGTTTATCCCTTCTTTCAAATGGCAGGGATGCTCAATATCTAGCTTTTCATACATAAAAAATACAGTCCTTGCAAACACATAAATTGATTCTATACTAATATGCTAAGGAAGACAATGGATGTAGACCATTTCTGATTGTTCATTGAAAATATAATCACAGTTTGGGGAAGTGAACTTGAGATAAATGATTACTAATCTGGTTTTGACAGACACCATGACAATAGGATAGCTTTTTCTATTATCACATTACACAGTTCCAGAGACCACATTACATATTATTAAATAGAAACAATAGTTTCTGCATTGATACACAGTATATCAAAAGGGATAGTTCCTGTGGTTTGTGTTTCACTATTTCTTGTTATATCTCAGTCCTTTTATCTTCCTTGCGTTTGACATTTGAAAGAGGAAACAGACGACTTGCTGAAAGTCCAGCAACATCTTGTGAGGAGTGAGGAATAGTATTATTTAAGGTGTTCAAGCCAGTGGGATCAGGTATGTGGCTGGAAGAAAGTGACTGAGGCAGGAATGGCAGTGGACAAAAATGAGAAGAGAACTACACCAAGCATATGTTCATCAAGGTAGGAATTGAGGGGAAAATAAGTAACTAAAGCTTAGGTCATATCAGTCTTACTTCTCTGTCCCAGCAGTGACCTCAGGACGTTTCAGCTGTGGTGGTTCATGTGGTTTTTCCATGATCTCACCTCCACACCTGGGCAGATCATGGAACAGATCATCCTAGAAGCTAAGTCACATGGAGGACAGAGAAGTAATTTGGGACAACCAGCACAGCTTCAGCAGGGGAAAATCCTGCCTAACCGACCTGATGGCCTTCTGTGACAGAGTCACTACATCAGTGGACAAGGAAAGAGGTCATTTATCTGGGTATCTGTACAGCCTTTGACATGGTCCCCAACAACATCCTGGTCTCTAAATTAGAGATGTATGGATTTGATTGGTAGACTGTTCAGTGGATAAGGAGTTGGTTGGACAGTCGAATCCTGAGCTGGTCATCCGCTGTCCCTCTTTGAGATCATGGATAGTGTGTGTCCCTCAGGGGGCTGTACTGGGAGTGGTGTTTTTTAATATCTTCATTAATGCCATAGACAAAGGGATCAAGTGCACCCTCAACAAGTTTACAAATGACACCAAGCTGAGTGGTGCCATTGACATACCTGAAAGATGGGATGCCATCCAGAGAGACCTGGACAAGCTCAAGAGCTGGACTCATGGGAATCTCTTGAGACTCAACTAAGCTGGGTGCTGGTGCTACAGTTGGGTTGGGGCCAACCCAGTTCCAACAAAGGCTGGGGGATGAGCAAGTCCAGAGCAGCTCTGCCTGGCTGGACATGGATTTGGGGGTGCTGGTGGATGAGAGGCTGGACATGACCCAGCAATGTGCACTTGCAACCCCGAAGGCCAGTCTCATTCTGGGCTGCATCAAAAGCAGCATGGCCAGCAGGGAGACGGAGGAGATTCTGACCCTCTCTTCTGGTAAGACACTGCCTGGAGTGCTGCATCCAGCTCTGGGGTCTCCAACACAGGAAGGACATGGAGTGAGTCCAGAGGAGGCCACCAAGATATTTGAGGGATGGAGCACCTTTCCTTCAAGGAAAGACTAGGAGAATTGAGATTGTTCAGTCTGGGAAAGAGAAGGCTTTGGGTGAACCTAATTGTAGCCTTCCAGTAACTGAAAGGAGTATAAAACACTGATGGAGATGGACTATTTGCAAGAACATGTAGTGACTGGACAAGGGGAATGACTTCAAACTGAAGATGAGTAGATTTAGATTGGTATTAGGAAGAAACTCTTCCCCGAGAGCATGGTGAGTCACTGGAACAGCTTCTCCAGAGAAGGTGTGAGTGCTCCATCCCTGGAAGCGTTCAAGGCCAGGTTGGATGAGATCTTAAGCAACATGTTCTAGTGGAAGATGTCCCTACTTAGGATGGAGAGGTTTGAATAAGATGATCTTTAAGATCCTTTCCAACCTAAAACATTATGTGATTCTGATTGATTCTACGATACTATTCCCTGGATATGTGGTAGGAGTGCCTGAGCTCAGTCCAAGCTGCCCTGATAATTAGAGATGAAAACAGAATTATTTCAAGGGCTTTTTAGTGGCCACAAGATTAAATTTTATTTCTGCTCTCTCCCCACCCAGCCCCTTCTCCTTTCTATAAACAGGACTTTCTACAAAACTGTGCCCATCTGTCTATCCAAAAATTCTCTAGTGAGAAATCTCAGGACATATGCCTTGCTCCAGTTTTAAGTCTCCATCCCCTTTTAGGTGAAAGGGATTGATTAAAGATCTACTGGTAACAGTAACTGAAATGGAAAGGCAGGCTAGGTGATTTTGAACAACAGGTCACTATTCCTGCTTTACTAAGGTCCGAGAAGGCTCAAAGACTTTGCAAAGGTTATCTAACAGTAACCTTGGCAATACCAAGAATAGCATTCCTGTGCCCAAAATGGACATGCCAGTCACTGGTCACATCACTTTTTTTCATGGAAAAAAGCAGCTTAACTACAAAGTTGTAGTTGTGATCTTACTGTGTCCTAGCTTTTAGCTGCCCTTTTGTGCTGCCTCTTTTCATGATTCCCAACCAGGGAAATATTTAAACTGAGTAATACACAGAAAGGGGGAATGAGGAGAAAAGTCTTTTAAAAGTGCTACTATGTGTTGCTTTATTCCAAAAGTAAGACATTTGCTTTTTGGAAAAATCATTATAAAATACAGATGAAAGGAGGAGTTTTTTGATGGTGACAGATAGGAGGGGAGGCTGTACTACACCAGAGATGTCAATTATTTTTAATTCATTGTTTTATTATTCAAAATAAAGATTATGATCTTTCATTGAATTAGAACAATCCCAGAATTAGTAAGTGGGATAATACTTTCTGTCCCTAAAAGACTTTCAGCTTTCCAGTACAGTTGTCACACTTCCCCTCTCTGAGCCAGAATCTTCCATTTCCCTCAATGATCTGTAGAGCTGGAATACTTAAACATGTCAGAATTAAGCACGTTTTCTATCAGTGCAAGACATTCCCCATACGCCTATCCAGGCAATATTGCTTGACAAAATGGAGCATCGTTTTTAGGTACACACACCCCAATCATCCAGTGATGATCACCTAGATCATGCAGTGAATCCAGGCAGAAATGCAGAAATGTTTACCAGTCTGGGTTTTTGAAACCAGCAGTTTTACATGCGGTAAAAAAAAAAAAAAAAAAAAAAAAAAAAAAAAAAAAAAAAATCGAGTATTTTTTCCCTATTGTTCCACTTTCTGTTTTCCTTCAATAAAATCTCATGAGCATTTGCTGCAGTAAAACCAATCACAATGGAATCATTTTATACGTGTGTGACTCTCAAATAGAGTTCCCCAAGCCACTGTTCCAAATAACAAGCACCCATTGATAGACTTAAAATAAATCCTTACCCAGTGTACCCCTCCATAGTCACCATTCAGAAGGTGCAGAGAGTTCCATGGGAGTTGTGGCAGAGTTTATGCATTTGGTTGTGTTTAGGTTAGGAGAAATTCCATTTTATGCATAATGATCTCTTTTACAACAGGTTTTCAGTACCAGCAGATTGCAATGTCAAACGTAGGCCTCCCTTTAACCTGACTCTTAGAAACTTTTGATGAATATATTGTGTAAGAATTTTCGCGATAAGTCAGAGAAGCCTTAATTAAATGCAAACTGATTCCTTCAAATCTTTCCTTTGACAATGCGGGCATGAATGGAACACATTTGAGAGCTCACACAGCTCTAGTTTTCATGCAAAAGACTCAAGTCCCATGAGTGAGCCAATTACAAATTATAGTGTAGGTGAACTCATTCTTTTCCATTCACTGGAGCTGATTCTGTGTCATTACTGCTGATATCTTAAAAGGAAGAAAAGACATTTCATATCTCATTAACATTACAGAAGAGAAATGAAATTAATTCTATGATAGATGAGAGCTACATGCATGGAACTAGTTCAGTTGCCTACATTTTAATGCATTTTTACAGAAAGCCAGAGCCATATCCACCACCAAAAGACTCTCTAATCCTCTGTGGTGTCTTGCACTGACCTCATTGGCACAGACTTGTTATTGGCTGAGGTTCCACCACTGTTAGGCTTAAATCAGCCAGTGTGAAATTTTAGTTGAGTGTTAACTGTGCCAAAATCCATCTTTAGAGCTCTCAACCTTTCACTTCCCAAATGCTGAGCAGTGGCACTGTAACAGTAGAATGTGACTTGTGTTATGAATCTATGAATGTGGAGGCTTAGATATACATAAAAGAGCCATAATTTACAGGAAACATATTGTAAAGGAAACATTAGTCTCTCATATCTATTTACAGTTGTATGTGCAGTGAAAGAGTTCCCTAATATTGGCTGGATGATGCTCAGAGACAGAAAAATAATATTTTTTCTTAGAAGACCTACATAATGTCAAACTTGGAAGCTGGCCATGTCTGTCCTTGATTCATTTAGTGTAGAAAGCTATTTATTGGTATTGAAATCCAACTGCCACAAAGCACATTTATGTACTGTACTCTTCTTTTGGCCTGGATGTACACAGGCACACCCATAGATAAACTTAGCTATACGCCCCATGTGCCACAGGCAGTAAAGCAAATAGCTCTCAACACTGATGCTGTACTGATACTCAGAGATGTTCTTTGCCACATACATTTCCTGTTGTTTTGTTTATTTTTATTTTTTTAATTGTCTGGCTATTAATGCAAAGCCTTATTTAATGGGAGTCACCCTGAGGCTCTTCTAGACTATATTCCAATCCAAAATCTGATGAATTCTAGCAGCCTGCAACCATGGTTCAGAAGAGCTGGAAATAACTTTTTCTCCAACAGATTTGAGTATGTTGTGACAAAACAGATGAAAGACCAGAAAAACTACCAAGGACAGGAATAAAAAACTACACAGCTTTAAATTATAGATATTTGACATCAGCATTTGCACTGCAGCATTCTTTGCCTCTTAAAAAATGCTCTAAGAAGATATTTTATAACTTTTCCTCATTAAAAACCCATTCATCATATAGTCTCTTGCTAAAACATAGATGTTTTTTGAATTATTTCATTGAGGCTTCATATCATAAATTCATCTTGCTTATAACAATTTTTAGGGTCTACTTGCTAAAGACCTTCACTTAATGATAATTGAGTTAATTAATTAATTAAAATGATGTGATTTGTCTTTTCCCTATTCTTTCCCCCCCCCCCCCCCCAAACTATTTCCTTCTCTTTCTGAAAACATTAAAAACTGCAAGCCCAAAAAAGGCCGAAACTCCACTTCACAGTGGAACTCTCTCAATCAGTAATGGTATGGTTAATTTTGTTTTGGAAGGATTATTGACAATCATTCTGAAAATACAGCACTCTGTTATGATATCTGATTTGTAGTAACAGGAAATTTCTTTCAAAGCAGTCACACAAACTCTTGATTTGGCAAAATTTGGAGTGAAACACTATCTAGAGCATGATAAGGGCAGGAAGAAAATGTGTGACTTGGAAGAGAGATGGACAGAGCATCTTAAAAGGAAAACAAACCCTCCTACTATTAGTAGTGAAAATGAATATTTATAATTCAGTGAGAAAACAAAGCAACAATTTGCGAGGATACACCCACAGATTTCCTCTTACTTTGTGCCACAAAGAATATTTGATCTGGTACACAGTTCACACAAGAATTAGCAGATTCAGAAAGATTTTAATTTTTGTTGAGTAAAGCATAAAATTCCCCATATTTGCGGGGGAGAAAAGCAAGGTAAAAACAATTATGTCTCAGTGGATTACAGAATGGTTTCCAGAATCATCACCTTTATATTTAGAAAAATTTGTTCTCTCAAATGCTCTGAAAAGATTTTTAGACTTTTGGGCTGAC
The DNA here is from genome assembly GCF_903797595.1 of Erithacus rubecula. Classification (NCBI taxonomy): domain Eukaryota; kingdom Metazoa; phylum Chordata; class Aves; order Passeriformes; family Muscicapidae; genus Erithacus; species Erithacus rubecula. The sequence goes on from NC_136689.1 coordinate 57,674,345, forward strand.
CCAGAAAGATGCTGAAGCACCACAGTATCTCCAACTCTATGTCATTCAGGATATTTTAGGGATGGGAATGGGAACTGAGGTATCCTAAATTATGGAAAATAATTTGATAGAAGGTATATGTGGCTGTGCAGAAAGTGCATGAACTAGGTCAGCTCAAGTATACTGATGCTTATTAGCTCAATTTAATAATTAGCTTTGCAAAGCCAGTGGAGCATCTCGGTATTCATAATATGGAAAGCATTCAGCATGACTAATGTTTTGATAGTTTACAAAACATGTGCATATAGCTTTACATTCATATTATTTATGAACACATGCAGCTTTTGAATGTACATATTTGCACAGAAATCTTGCCAGTATTATGTAAAACATGAGCAATTTACAAGTTATTTAAGGCAATTTATAAGTGTCTAATATTGTACTGCTACACTATAGCAATGTTTTTCTTGCTTTGCCATTGTTCTCCTGACCTCTGCGAAGTAATACTTCAGCTGAGACCATCCACTGATTTCCTGTGGAGTATTAGATGTTGTCTGATATTTTTGAGCACTTGGGAAAAGGTGTTCCAGTGTCTAAAGCTGAAAATACTGGAATATCATAAGTATATATATAACCAATTCTAACTGTCAAGTACAACAGCTCTTTAGGCTTTTTAGTGTCTTATATTCCCACTGAGCAACTGATGTGTGAAAAAATGGCAGTGGTTCTGTTTCTTCCCTACTTGTGTGGATGTCAAAGTTCAGTTAAAGCCAACAGAAAATGAGCTAGAAAATTCTATATAAATTCTCAATGAGTTGTTTTTTTCCAAGTAAGGCATGCTTTATAACTTCTTTTTCCTACATGAATCCTTTATCTAGATAAATATATCCTACAGATCTTGAAAGAAAACAAACATTCTCCTAAAAGCAGACTGTAAAACAGTTGCTTTCTAGAACTTCATGCTCTTATAATGGTTCTTTTTTGCAGGACTTAGCTCTGCTACGCTCCCTGCTACAATATCTCAGCTTGTTCTATTTGACGGCTGTTCTCCTGTCATCACTCATTTTCAGTGGGCAAGGGGGAGCAATTGCTGGGCATCAAATCATCATCAAGTAAACCAGCCTTGACACTAGTTAAAAAGGGAGATGGATGGTCAGTTGGCTTCCACAGAAAATATTCTCCTAAGTATCCTGCCCAAGTCCCTTGATACCAGTCTAGTGCTTTTCTTTGTTTTCTTTTTCTTTTTTCCTTTTCTTTTTTTTTTTTTTTCTTCTTTTTATGGGAGCAGAGCAATCACCCATATTTCTTCTGGGTCATCATTTGGTGGCAGGTTTCCTCAGGGGAGGAGCACAGGGGTTAGGTGAGTAAGCTCCGTGTTCAACAATTAAAACAGCAGAAATACAAGCTGTGAAGGAAATAGCTTCCTTGCACTTGCTTTCCGTGCCTGTAATGAGCAATGAAAACCTCTCCATGTTCTGTATCTTCAGGAATGCCAAGCACACTTCAGTGTACCATCCATTGCTCATTTGTTCATTCCTCCCCATCCCACAACTGGCTTTAGACATATATTTCAATTCATAGCCTGAAAATTAAAAGACAGCATGCAAAATTGACCATGAAGGTGATGGTTTAGAATGTTGCTTAAAATTACAGGGAAAATATCTCTACAATTTGCTTATATATATATATATATATATATATATATATATATGTGTGTGTGTATATATATATATATATATATATGTGTATATATTTATATATATGTGTATATATATATATATATATATATATATACTAGCAGCAGCTTTGGACCCTTGATGTACTTATGCAGATCCAGGAGACATCGTGTATCTAACACCTACAGAGGAATGTAGCACAGATGTCTTCCCAAAGTATGAATCTTAGATGTTAGAACTAAGATATACAGATGAACACTTTGGAATAAAAGACTAAGTTTTGCTTTTCTCATTATCCTTGTGTCTGCAAGTCTCTTTCTCTCACTGTGCTCCCTCAACTCCCCACCCCCCACACAGAAAGAAACCAAAAACACAAACAAAAACAAACCAACCAAACAAAAAAAAAACAGAAAGAAAAAAAGAAAATTTAAAAAATCCCAAAACAACAGCAACAAAAAAACCCCCAATCTTCAAAAGAACTGGGGGGGAGAGGGGGGAAAGAAAAAAAAAAAAAGCATTGAGCATGCAGTGATTGTCTTTGAGCAGGATTTTTGGTGCTATCAATATCATTACTACAATACAGAAAAAGCAATTTTGATAATAATTTTGCAAGAGTGGTACAGAAGTTCCCAAAAGCATAACCCTTCTCAGATTTATTTGCCTACTGAGCTCTCATTAAAGTCAATGAGAATTTGGAGACTCTCTAATGGAGGAAAAGCCAGTACAAAGCATAAATGTTCAGACAGTACCTCGAGGTCCTTACTCCAGCAAAATTCTTATGTAAATCAGTGGAAATTTTGTCTCAAGGGGAAAATCAGAAATGAGCCTCATTTTGTTTGTAGTGACTGAAATTTTTAAAATGCTAAACCAGCAATAATTGTTAGTATGCTCTTATCATAATTGTTTAAAAAAATGTGTAGGGGTCAATCCTGCAAAATCCTGACATCCTTGGGAGTTTTTGTAAGCTAAAGCAAGCTCTTAATGCTCAGCAAAGGGGAAGGGATCTCAGTACTTCTGCCTCGGATACACAGCAGGATCCCAGCTGAGGCAGGATGGGAAGCTGAGACCAGGCAGTGACAGCTTGATTGAGAAAGAGGAACAATGTAGTAGAGTGCCTTCTGATTTTAATTCACATGATGCTCTCTATTACCCTTAGGGATAAGAGGTACTATTTAAAATTGCTTTTAACACTATTTATTTCAAACATATTTTACTGGCACATGACCTATGTTTAAACAAGTCATAGGATGCATAGTGTCCTTGGGGAGTTCTGGGGGGGGATATATATTTATGGGGAGGGAAAAAAAACTCAGAGGAAAATTAAGAATAAGCAGAATTTAGGTTTGCTTTTTATTTTTGTAGAACAGCAATTATCTTAATTCCCATTAAGGAATTATTATACCATATATAAATAACTTAAAAGCAATTTAGTCATAAGTAAGTCATTATGTTATTGACTAGAAAACTGTTTCTCTGTTCACTATTGTACGGGACAGGATTTTTAAAGATGCCAACTTTATCTGTCAGTCTGTGTATTCACTGTAATGTGTAGGTCTACATAGCAATTCTAAAGATATTACTCTTGGACAAGAGAAAAACCACTTTACTATTGATGTAAGAGGAGTCAGAATATACAGGTAGAAATAGATTGTTTTTTATTTTCTTGATTCAGGTCCATGATACTTGTGCAGTTATTTATAATACACTTTCTGAGGTCTTACTTTTTCATTCATTATAGAGTGAAGAAGAATTATTCTTAATATATTTTTTCCCTAGAGGAAGCAAAATTTTAAAAAAATGCAGTTGTTCTGACATTTTGTGAAGTCTGTAAACTGAATCAGGGAATGTATATGCACTCCGTTATTAAAAAAGATACATTATTATAGAGTAGAATTCATCCTGGTTAAAATTAAAAATAATATCAATATATTCCATTTTTTAATGTTTTAAGATTTATAATTAACATCTATGTTGAACCTCTGAAAAAATGCTTTTGTGAATTCTGTCAAGTTACAAATCTTCAGAGATGTGAACCAACAAATAGCACTATGAAGCACAGAGAACTACTGAGGTTTATGGACAGCTATGTTAGCTCATATCTGCAGATTACCTGGTAGGGCATTTAAGTCTTCTGTGTCAAGGTCTATCTGAGCTTAAAAAGTCAGTGTATTTGCTTCTCTTTGGGTGCAATTCCAATTTAGTGTAATGTCACAAATTTTCAGGCAGCCTGTCATATTTGAAGGTGGCTCTCCACCACTACACTTCCTCTTAAACACAGGCACACTCTCAGCAGTGCCACTTTGCACATGCTATAAACAGGCTGTTTGAAATTGCCTGGTTTCTTAAAAGGCTTTGAAAAATATTTTTTTTAACAAAATTGCTATGCAGGTCTGAATTAGATCGTGGAACAGCTCAGGGGTGGATCAGGGGTGGATAGCCATAAGTGAAGAGCAAAACTGCAGAACTGGGCAATAGAGGTTAAGCAACAGAAGAAAACTCCACAGCTGAAGGATTACTGAAATCAAATCATACCCTTGGGTGAAAACTGACTCAACCAAAAGATGTCAACACATCCTGCATCACTGTGTGTGGACTGATCACACGTCCTTCAGTCTAGTTCTGCTTGCTGGAAGAACCCAACCCGTGTGTGCCCACGGCAGCAAACCTGGGGTAGCTTTTTATGGGAGCAGCCACATTCCTGTGTTAATACAGACCAACAGCAACTGGCGGATTTTACAGGAAGAGACCTATCCATTGCACTAGTGTGCTATTGAAATTCATGTGGCATCCAGGCATTTTGGTCAGGACTCAATAGTACTTCATAATTGACACATGAGAAAAGCAATAAAGTTTGAGAGATTTTTATAAAATATTTCTTTCTGTCATAACTAGCATAAAAGGCAAGTGCAAATTTGTTTATTGTTAAAAGTTGTTGAAACTAATCAGTGCTACTTAATTTAAATTTTAAAATATTGATACAAGAGAAATAGCTTCATTTGACAGCTATTTATCTCAAAGTTACTCAGCCTTAAAAAATATGCAATCAGACAATATCTGCTTTACTGAATTAATGGGGTTAATAATGTAATACTTGTGACTGTTATTTTCATTCAATTTTGTTCAGTAAGAATCCTTGTATATCCTCTTTTCCGTGCCAGTGTTTTTCATTTTGCTTGTATAAAGACAGATTAAAAAAAGAAACTAGAAGCAAGAAAAGAGGAGGTATTTTCATAGAGCAGTATTAAATTAGTGACAAGAGGACAAATGAATAACACAGGTGGAACACAGAGATTCTCAGTAGTTTTATAGAAAAATGTCTGAAATGGGAAACAAGGGACATGAGGCACTAAATGATGGAAAACTGACATCTTCCTTAAACACTGAGTTTTATGTTCTTCTGGGATTTACGTTCTCTGGTTTGGCCTTTATCCCTCTTGCTGACAAATAGCTTTAACAAGATTTTGTCATATTGTCATCTAAAAATCTATCTTAGTATTCTCTTTAGGCCTGATTCTCTCCTTACCAGCATCAGTGTAAATCATAGATCAAGAAGATCAGTATGGTTGAAATGACCTGGAGATCAGAGTAATACTTTTTTAAGTGTAATGCTTCCGTGTGCATATTCCAAACTGAGCATTTGCAGACTTGTATATAAAATTTCTAACTACTGAGCTGACTTATTTTATCTCAGTAGGTTTTTTACCCATTAAAACACTTCAGTCATCTCAGTGACTTCAGATTTACAGTAAAGTTTGATATGAAGAACTGCATGCTCTTAGTGTTTTTATTTGCTATATTTTTGTAGTGCTATCAAGTTAATAGAAATTTACTCAGGGAGTAATTAACTTCTAAGACTTTTTAACATAGGACACCTATTACTGAATTGTTAATACAAATTGTCAAATCCTTGTCTATAGACACTGAAGGCAGTTATATTATATTTAAAGGTTATATTTATATTATGAGAGAGAGGAACACATTTTCTGTGCTCATATTCTCACACTCTGTTCCAATAAACCTTAACTATGATTTTAGTTTCCATGAGAAATAAGATGTGGAACATGTAATCCAAAGGTATTTGATATTATAATGCAAAAGTTTTCAGATTTCTGCTATGATGTTCAAGTGGGTTAGAGGGAAGTGAGGGTATCTCAATTCCAATGACACAATGGGATTGTAGTTTTAAGTGGCAAGGAGAGCAAGGTTACAAAATTGATGCTTTCCACTAGTAATTTGCTGTGGCTGCTGGAGTTAAAAAGAAGATTCTTTTCCACATATAAAGGTTTGGTCACCAAGACCAACTGGGCATGAAATGGAGTAGCCATGCACAAGAATTCTTAAGCACATTACGAACTTGGAGTTGCTTGCATATGCAGAGAATTGCTGTAATGGCTGTATTGTTTCTGCTACCTGTTGTTGTACTTAAAATACTTTCTGTGAATCTTAGTTGCATTCATATTTGTACTGGAACAAAAGGCATACCCTGGGAGGCATAGCACCTTTCCAGAGCTCATCCTGGGATGTCAGAGTTTTATGTTGTCTATCTGAGTCTGAAGGTTCAGCTTGCCCTAAAGGATTATAACATTTGCTAAACTGTCATTTTCCTTGAACAGGAGCTGAAGAGTGTGTTTACATTAGCATGCAGTTTTAAGCCAATGCAGCTGAGTTCACTGATATGTTTGACTGACAGTTGGCCACTTGTGCTTAGTATTCAATTTTGAAACATCTTAAAACCTTCATTTAATAAAAGCATTTGAATTTCAAATTCTATGAAATACTTCATTCAGGCTGCAAGGTAATACATCTTGCTTAACATGTTTTCTATATGAATGCCTTATTTGGCTATTAATTTTACAAATATTTCACCAGATTCCTACTGGGATTCTGCTTCTGTGCCTTTTCCTTTTTTTACAAAGAAGGAGAGACAAGTGAAAGAATGGAATACAATTCATAAGGAAGCTTTAATTCTGACTGCTTTTACATATCCTGAACAGCAAGAATTTAAATCTCTGTCTCAGTCAAGGGGAACGAGTTTCCTAATCAGCATAATGGGTTTAGATAAAACAAGCAAAATTTGTCACTGGGAGCAAATATTGAAATTTATATGAATCAAAAGTCAGTTTGAAAAATGTAGGCAACCCTGCCATGTACTGCTACAGTGGTTCTGTTTAAATCCATCCATGACAGCTCTGAATTGCTGATGCCCTAGTTACAAAGTGCCCAGACTTTTGTTGTCCAAGTGCAGAAGAACCCAACTATGCATAGGGTTGGCTTGTTGTCAAAACTCTGCAATGTTCCTGAATTTGAAGTAGTTCATGTACTTTTATACATGGAGAAACCTCCTCAGATCAAAGCTCTTGGATTGTTAGCATGAAAGTGTTGACTGCTTACTCACCAGGTTAGCTGCTAACTCCCCCTCTAAAAGCAGCACTTGTTGCTTTTCATTCATATCTGTCAGGTTGGCTGTTCCTGAGGGTGAAAGCCCTGCTATTTGTTCCCACTAGCTGCTCTTGTCATTAGCTCCTTCCATTAGCTTTTCATATCAGCCATTCTCAGTAGCAGTTCTCTGTGTTAGCTGTTCCCATTAACTTGTTCCCCACTAATCACTTCCATTAGTTGTGCCTTCTGACCCACTCCATCAGCCAGGCTGCTGCCCTGCCCTGCAGATGCCTGAGCTGCTTGCCAATGCTTTTGTAAAAGTTTCAGAGGTAAGCAGGGACTTTTCAGCAAAGATGGAGAACAGGCTCTGAACGCACCCACTGTCTTTATCATCTTTTAAAAAGAATTTTCATCATCCTCTTTGATCACAGTTTCTATGCAAGTGCAATGGTTGGATGAAATCTTGGTCTCTAGGCATGCCAGGCTTGTTTTCAACATTTCTAGCATCATGACTACAAACCTTTTGTGTTGTTCAACTTTGAAACGTTCCTGTTCTTAATACAAATGTTCCAGAATATTTCGAAACATGCATTGGCACATACTGGTTGAGACTGTTAATTTGTTGGGTTGGTTGATACTTGAATTCATACTCCATGTTCTTTAATAATATATTAAACATCTCCAAAGTCAAAGTTTCATTTGAATAACTAGATCATGTTTCTACATTCATTCATGCACTGAATGAATACAACCAAGATTTTGCCATGAGGCTTTTTCAGGATTCCAAACACTTCTTCGTGAAGATGAAAAAATCTTCCAATCAGAAATCTCTCCACAATTACTATTGTGCACATATTGATATGGTTTGCATCTAGGATACTCAAAAGAACACTTAAATCTCTGGAATGAATATTTGTCTGTTGGCCTGGTCTCCAG
>NC_136689.1:57687314-57769814 GCF_903797595.1 Erithacus rubecula
CCAGGATAAGCAGCTCCATTTAAAAGTGAATGCGGACGAGCTTGTGCTGTCCATGTGAAATATTGTTCAATCAACAGCCAAAGTTTTACTTGTCAGTTTTGATATATCCGATAATAGCTGTAGGTTGTTTTGCAATGTCCAATGTTCTGTGAAGATGGGCTTTTCATATTCTTTATTGTTTTTTTCTGACAAAATGTTGCCTGGACTTTTGCAGTTTTGTGAAATGAAACAACAGTAAAAACAATATATAATTTAACCCTCATAGACCTAGCTGGACTGCAGATAAGCATCTTTCCCAGGCTTATGGCTAGTTTTGGCCAGGATATAATGAGTTCCTGTTCATTGATCCCTTATAAGCATCCTCAATGATTGAACATAACCCCACGCACAGCAGGCAGTCATTCATTTGTGCCCCTTTTCAACTCCATTTTAATCAGCATTTGACACTGTTGAAGATCAAATCCATAATTAAGCTTCATAGACACTCAGAGTTTTGGAAAATGAAAGCCAAAAATGCAAATATTGAGATATTTTCTAGTCAAGCATCTATAAAAATTCTGTATTATATACTCTTGGTGCCCAATAATTTATTTGTACTTAATGGCTCTTTGTTTCTTTTTTTTTCTCATTTTCTCTGCTGAGGTTATTACCCTGCATTATTAACACACTCATGTGTGACTCTATTTATTTTTTACTGGTGGGAATACACTTTTTTAGAAACAGCTGTTTATTGTATATATGGGTTTAAAGTAAAGATACACAAACAGACTCACAAATCAACTTAATAAGCACTCTGATAAATAGCACGGCTGCTTAATTGGGACAATTGCTAGGGAACAGATTCAATGACCCCAATCAGTGAATTAATGGCACACCTAGTTGTGAAAAGTCCATTTAAATGATATGCTTGGTGTTGTCTGCTGCCTAGTCACAGTAGTTAACAGGTGTGAATTGGTGTTCATAGCATAAATTTCCTGCTGCTTGACCCTTTGTTCACTTCAGGTTGCTTCCCTACTCTTTCATAGTTGCTAAGTGAATGGAAATTACTGGATTTATCTTAAATTTATCAGACTATATTAACACCTTTATAACAGCCAATTTTAAAAGTAAGATTATTTAGAGAGAGGTCTCTGTGGGAACCTTTCTAATTATTTACTGGGTAGGCAAAATGAAACCCATTTTCCATGCTATATTTGGCCACATTCTTTTAAAGTAAGTAAGTTCTAGAGTAACTAGTAAAACTGCATTTTAGACAGAACCTTCATTTACTAATCTGGTTTCTGGGGAAGTGCACTGTTTCTGTGAACTTTACTGATTTCCTGATTAAGGACCCTGTAGGAATAGCTAAACAGTGTAATATCTAAACTATCTGGTGCCTCTTCCCAGAAGTGGACATCTCTGACTCCTGAAATCCACTAAGAGCAGTGGGGCTGTGCATCCCACAGGCCAGTATGCTGATTTGTCAGCTCAGTGTTTGTTTTCTGAGTGTGGTGAAGATCAGTCTGCACAGTTGATAGGACTAGATTTAAAAACAACACAGACCGAACTACTTTCCCCTCCATGTTTGTGATTTCTGGAGGCTGATAGATAAGTATAGGGTTCTTTTGTTTTATATTTCCTTTCTCAAACTTAGGAACAGAAGCATAATAAAATGACTGAAGTAAATAAACATGTCTTTTTCTCTTCTCTTCCTGTCTGAATCTGCCACCTTAAGTTGCACTGTGCCTTTAATAGGAGTTTGTCAGCTAAATAAAACTCTTTGGCTGCATGCTCTGAGTTGCCATCAAGCAAATCTGACCAGATATGAAAGAGCTACCCTTTCATAAAGTTTTATCAGTATAGTTAAAAGATTTATAGAAGCAATCATATTAAAAATCTTATTTTGTCAAAGAAGATGAAAGAAGAAGAATCCCTGAAGCTCATAACTGAAGTGCTCAAATGCAGGATAGATGCTGCTGAAAACCTTGTTCTGTAGTGTCTTGTGTTTCAGCACACTACAAAACTGCAAACGTGCTTATACATCCAGGAGTTTCATGTGTGAGGAAAGAAGTGGAATACATGATCTATGGGTGCCATATGATGTTCAGCAGGCAGTTCAACACTTCACTGGCTCAGCTGATAGCCCTGGTAGAGTATGTCAAAGCTAAAGATCCATCTTCAGTGCCAGACATCCACGGCACGTTACAACTTCAATACAAACTTCAAGGCAAACTCAAGACATTAAAACTGTAAGGGAGATGGAATTAGTGGGTGGGACAGCATAAGAAAAAGCTTTCACTCAATCCCTATGACTTTTTCACTTCTAGTCTTTTCTGAGGCCCCTGAATCCACTTGCATTGCCAATAAGTAACCAGAGAGACAGAGAGCAACACCTTTTTTATTTTAAAGAAACCAATACCTCTTTTACAAAATAACATAGAAAGTTTAAAAATGTAGTTTTGCTTGGAAATCTTTTAAAATTAAAGGTCTCCTGGGCAACAGTGAACAGCACTGTTAGTAAAATGGCAGGGTGCAGCATTACAGGTTTTGGCACAGTAAAAAGCCATGTGCTGCAGCAGGATATAAGAGAATTGTTAACACTGGCAGGATGAATTTCAAAGTCCAGTTTCACTGCTGATGGTAACAGCTAACTAACCACACCTTGAGATATAGCTCTGCCAAGGAAGGGAAAGCACGCTATGGATAGGGCTGGTTGTGCATATGCACAGCTATAGATACCTCTTAATAATAAGAAAGCAATAGTTAGGGAATAGATGTCAGAATTTCTTTTATTCATTTATATATATATATTTATTTGTTTGTTTGTTTGTTTGTTTGTTTTAATTGCACATATTTCTCTCTGTCTGCTCTTTGACTGGTTACCTGAAATAGCAAGCAGAGCTGAATTGGTCTACTGCCCTATTTATGAAACATTGAGCTGATGATACTTGCTCATTTCTTTTCATATATCTGCTTTTCTTCCTTTGTTTTGGAGTTTCACTTCCAAGCAAGAGCACCTTCAAATGGATAAAGACAAGCTTTAATTGAAAACTTGAACACAATGCTGAATGTGTCACAGTGCTTGGACAGTCACTGTACACAAACATTTATATTCAATGAAAGGAAGGTCCCACTAACCAAACCCAGCTTGATTGGAATCTGAGACTGCCAAGCAGTATTTGTCAGGCATAACTACAGCACACAGGCAGTAATACACTGTTTTCAGCCAGATGGATGTAGGGAGGTCAGCAAGGCACCTAAGGGCTGCCTGGCTGGAGGTACTGCAAGTGCTGTACAAAAATTTTTGAAAAGTATTCTACTCTGGACAATGAAACATATCTAGTAATTGTTCCTCTCGTGGAGATTCAGTCGATAACTGCTAAAATAATTTTAACATTTTTATTTTTAGATTTCAAGCTCTCTACTAGTTTGATATAGATCAGTAACCCCAGAAATCACATGAAACCATGACAGAGAATATACACAACAGCATAAAACATCAATTAAAACTAAATATGCATGCTGTATGAGGTCATCAAACCATATATATATATATCAGTATATATATATATGTATAACTCTTAATCATTCCAGATGATATAATCCTTACACAAGTGTCTTTTTGGTTATTTGCTTAGATCAAATTATCATTATACCAAATATAAGTTGTTTTCTAAGTTTTTTTAAAAATCCTAAACTGATATTTAGTGTGAAATAAAATGACTGACATGTAAAGATACCTTGCACAGTGTGGCAGAGATCTGGTTAAATTATCCGTGGTATTGGGAACTTGCAGGTCGCTGACTATCCCAATTTAATTTGGCTAGAACAGGACATTTCTAATAATTAATACTGTAATAACACTTAATGATCTGCACTCTTGCAATCTGAAAAACCAGCTAATGGTGCAGTTTTTAGTGACTGCACAAACAGCAAGTTTTAAATTTGTCAAATGCTGCTATTTCAGCATCACACAGTCATGCAGTAGACCCTGCCTGTGGGGCTATCACTGATCCAGTCACTAGTGACTTGGCCATGATGTAGCAAGAGGTGAAGGACTTGGTCTCAGGGGGGTGTTCCTTTGGAATTAAAAGTGGGAGCACTGTGTTCACAAGGAACCACTAACACTCATTTCCTACTTTTCCCAGGGCTGTGAACAGAAGGGGAAGGAAGACAGAGGGAAATGGAAGATCAGAATAAAAAAATCCAATCTGTTTATTTATCTCATAGTGGTTTGTTAATTTTAGAATTAACTTCTCTTTGAATTCCTTAGCCACAGTCTCTACATGAAGTGGTCTGGTGGATTGGCACTGGTTTGTGTACTACAACATAGTAGAGTTTAACCTTCTGAAAGTAGATGGACATTGTATTTTTCATGTATTTCAAACATTTTTCTCATGCTGAAGATTTTAGGGAAAATTCCCGTTGGTCTATATTAGAAATTACTTTTGAAATGAACAGCTACAAGAAAATCAACATAATTCAATTCTCCCCCCCAACTAAATCCTGTGCCTGAGAATGCACACAAGTTATCTCCTTGGTGTTATAAATTCAAATATACTAATCCATGGAATGGATTTGGGTATTCTTTAAAACAGCAGAATTTCACTGAAGACTCCAATCCAAATATGAACACTAAGTTATGCTTTTCTAACCCACACTTCAGGAGCTGCTTTTCATTACTCAGTGGTCCTTGCTTTAGAAAGTGGTTTTATTGGCAAACAATGATTCAAATAAAGTGAGAAGGCAAACATAAGGCACACTTCCCTGGAAAAGAAATCTTGGGAAGAAAAATGGTTAACTACCCAGTAAATGAATGAGAGACAGATCTCATGTGAGTTTACAGAGAAATCTACATGGACAAGATCTAAGTGAAACAGCTTAGATTTTGAAGGAATGCAAAGACGTTCATCCTCTTCCCTTAGTTTAACTAAAATCACGGATTTCCCAATTAAATCAGGGCCGCATGAAGATTTATTATATATAAAAAAAAAAGCCTTATTACATACATTTCAGGATTTCCTTTATCCTTGGAATTTTAAAATTAAGATTTTAAAAAATATTTTATTAATTTGCTCCTGTGCTTGGTGCTGGGGGCCAGCAATAAGGGAAAATAGATCAAACTGATTGAGCAATCCTGTGAAAGAGGATGGGCATTTGTACTTTCTCTTCATGATCTTTTGATATGTACAAATCAATAAGATCCTGTCTAGTAAATAATTTGCTGCTATATTGACTCTGATGGAGAAATAACTAAATTTTAAAATTTTATTTTTTTTAAATGGTTTTAAGGAGAGAACATGAATGTGGAAGTTTCATCTCTCTTCACCTGAGGGCTCTTTCAATAAGGTTTTAATGTTAGAATTGTACTAGGTTGATATTTTAGTGAGATGGATACATGCCTTTTATGTCCAGCTGTAAAAGAAAATGTCCATTCCTTGTAGAAGGTGACTCTCCTACTTTAGGCCATAGTTAGTTCAGTTTATCTGGGTGTAGAGACTGCTGTGATCACAGACACCCTCCTTACATGCAGCATTAGGGCCTCATCTGTAATGACTGAGCTGTGAGAACTCAAAAGTGAAGGACAACTAGCCAAAATGAAACCAGTGTGATTGCTTTCAAAATGTTAAAAAACCCTCATTGTTCTGTCTGGCAGTGTAATCCTAGTAATTTCAAGATAAAAAAATCTCATTATTTTTAGTGGATGTAGACTCATCCTACATAGGTTTTATGAAAATACCAATACACCCCTTATTTTATTTATGATTTATTACCTCTTTTTTTTTCTTGTTTGTCATTCACCTGAAAATCAGTTATTAATCTAGAGAGGTCGGAGAGCATGCAAATAAGATTTCAAGTGCCCCTCAAATCTGTTTAAAAAGGTACATAACTAATCAAAACCATTTTATGAATTACTGCTTTCCACAGCAGATTAAATTAGCAGCACACAGGATATTTTTCAGTTTGTTTGTCTTTGTATCCCATTACAACATTCCATTGCATTAGGATATCAGGAGATGCACAAGGCTAAAAAAAAAAAAAAAAAAAAAAAAAAACAAACCAAAAAGAAACCCCAACATAGAAACAAACAGCTCATTAAAGTTCATGCAGGCCCTAAAATATGAAGGTATACGGCCTTTCCATGCTTATTTAAAGATACCAGTCAAAGAAATAAGCAAAAGAGAAGCAAAATGTTTGTAAAACTTTCCTGCACGATTTTGATGGAGGCAGATTCATGCATTAGCATGTGGTTTCACACATTGTTAACAAAGATTCCTGAGTCTAGAAACTTAATTTAGCCATTTATTTTAACCCTCTAGTGATAATAATACCAATCATGACTTCTGTCATGAATAAGTGGAATATCTTCAATAACAAACATGTTATATTTCTAGTTTTATATCATTCATTTCCCCTTTTTCCTTTTTATTTCCCCCATCTTTCTTATTCTTCTCCTTTTTCTTCTTTTCTAAAGTTACATATTTATTTAGGATATATTTGTAAATATATTGAAGCATAATTCCCTCATATATGAATCAGTGCATCCTCAGAGTATCCTTAAAACCTCAAAGCATAAATGATTGGGAGAAAACATGAGTCTGTCATCAGAATAAGTAATTTTAGCCAACAGCTTGTGTTGAAGATGGAGCTTTTTGCACTGTTTTGTTTATTAACAGGAAATAATTTGTCAGAAATATCACTGAATTTATTTTTTTTTCTAACTTGTGGAAACAGAAGGAAGGTCCCATTTGCAGTGAAACACTGGAGAATTAATTAAACCTCAAAATTTAATTCATCTTTTTCTGAGATTTTCTACCCCTACTCTTTGAAAACTGTAGTCATAACTGAAAAGGATGTAAGATTTATTTCCCACTATGCCAAACTTGAGGAATGTCCCAGTTGAATATCAGTCTCAAAAAATATAAATAAAATAAATTAATACCAAGAAATATTCTTAATTCCTACTGAAACCAAAAAACAATGAAACTTTAGGTATTCAAAACTGTCAGGAGAAAAGAAAATGAAAACTATCAAGAGTTTTTTCTATATGGAATAAATGACATTCAGCAGAAGAGACTCTCAGCACCTCCTCCACATGTGTGAGACAAGTGTTGTGTTTTAGTAAAACACTCTGTGTTTTATTCAATGAAGTGCTGAATTGAGATCCAAATTTTTGAGGCCCACTTGAAAACATGTGGGCAGTACTTTCTTAACTCACACCCCTCAGTTTATGTTACAGTCTAGAAGTCCTTGTAAGTACAAATGTTCAATCTATTTTAGGATCTGGCACAGAGATTGCACCACGTGTTCTTCAGCATCTTTAGCAATTTTATGTGTCCATTTTTCCTAACAAAGAGAGCTGCTTTTAAAATATGTTTTGAATGGAATCAACACCTTTAATGTTCTATCTGAAATTCTACAGCTTTTCAAAAAGACATGCTGTGGTCATCTGTGTCACTTTATTTAGCTGGCTTCCTTATGGTACTATTGCATTTACAGTTTGTTATCACAGTCCTAGTTTTTCTGTAACAACCATTGAAATAACTCAAGCATTCAATCCTGGCAAGCCACAGACTATTCAGCACTTTGAAATTCATAGATTTAACAGCAGAGTGTCAGATCATTTTTCATAACCCTTGTTTCCTTGTCAGCATGTCATAGCCAGTAAAGAGCTGCTAGATTAGTACAAATATATAAATCTTTTCTCAGCTTCACCTCACTGCTGTTTAATACTACTTTACTACACCACTGTGCTTACTAGTTTAAAATACCTTCTGTTTGGAGAAACGCATATTTATTATTATTATTAGGGAGTTTTTCTGCAATTTCCCTGAGCACAGGCTGACAGCTGCATAGCACTTTGTCATTTATCATTGTACACAAGATCTGTCAACTTGGGAAACAATTTCAATAAAAAAAATCTGCATGAAATTACTGTGTGAAAGGGGAAAAAAACCCCAATTCTATCTATTCTATGTGCAATTCTGTGGCTGTTCATTTATTTATTTATTTTCGTTTACTTTTTCTCTTCCTTTTTTTTTTTTTTTTTTTTTAATTTTGGCTGTGAAAGGTACTTAATGTACCAAAAACAATTTGTAAAAGCATTATTTCACCAATTGGAAGCGTGTACGCCTTGCTGAGGTCTCCCTTATCTAACTGTTGCTAATACATTTTCATGCTGTGCTCTTATGGCTTCATTTTACAGTTGACGAGATCACCCACTCCATGCTGTGCTGGAAATGGGACCCTCGTCACTCTAGTCCACAGAGTGCACTTAACATGTGAACAACAAACAACAAAAAGTTACTGCCTTAAAACATCTTCCTCATCCCTTTATCCCTTTGTTGGAAACTTGCTTTTATGGTTTGGTTCAATAAACTAAAGGATAACAACCATGTAAATCAGAAATCCCGTACCTATCAAAACAGGAGGATTTTCTCACCTATAGATTCTGTTGAGTTAACCTCAGAGGAGATAAATAACACGTTGCAGATTCTTCAAAAACATGTAGCACTCATCCTCTGCTGACCTCATCTTCCTCAAAGTGTACATCAGGAGAAATAGGGTTTTTTCATGACGTAGCATTTTTTTTTCACTTTGGTTTAATTTCTTGTACATCTTGCCCTGTATGTAACTAGATAAACATCTAAGGCCTGCAGTTAATAAAACAAATTGGGGCAATAATTGCTGTGAAATTATGTTCTGGACAGCTGAAAAGGAAGGATCAGTATTGGAGTCTCCTCTTTTCCACTCTGTCAGTTTTTTCTCATTTGTTGTCAGCAGTGCCTGATGATTCTGCTGACACCTCTGTCAGAAAATGAATTTTTCACTCCCCACTTGATTGGCTCCATTCATAGCATGTAACTCTGTCAAAAAGTGCCACTCTCAAGCTCACTCACTCATGTGTTTGTGTTTTGAACACCAATGCTGAGTGGACAGACAGACACATAAAACTATCAAATATTCAGAAGGCATATTTCACCCTTAATTTATAGTTCTTTATTGCCCCTGTGAAATGCTGCTTGTTCCGTGCTTTAAATCACTTGAATTCAGAAATCCTTCTTTTGGAGGAAGAAGTTTTTCAGATTGTATTAAAGCACCGATGTTAAGTTCTGTGGATTTCTTGATGAAATTTATATTTAAATGTAAGTCATTAATGCCACTTAGTTTCATATACTACTATTGATAAAATTATGCCTTTCAGAGAAGACTAGTTTGTGTTAAAATAACAGATGTCTTCAAAACATGGTCCATAGAAATGACTCCATGTAAAAAATAGTAATTGGAGGATCTGAATTCTGGAGAGCCTGAATTATTCAGAACAAATGATTGCAGGGAGAATTCTTTTCTGTGAGGAACCAATCAGGCTTTAGTGGCTGTCACTGGATACTGGATTAAAGTGCACAAAAGTGACTACAATACTTCCAAGATGCAAAAAAATCACAAATCTTTTAAAGTGTGACCAAAAAGTGCTTGCACACCACAATGAATGGCATCACAAGAGGTCATCTCTGTAGCAGTCCCAACTGTTTGAGAAATCACTTCATTATACAAGGAGTAGACTAGACTAGAGTACAGCAAGTTTGATAAAAAACATACACAAAACAGTTTGTGGCACCAAAAGGACTACTAACTTACTGTTATTAAAATACTGGTAAAAAATTAAGAGCTATTGGAAGAAAATTGCTGTCAATGAAATGAAGAGAAAAACTGCCAGTAACATTTTTTTGACACTGGAGAAGTGCTTTTAGACTATGCTCTTATCTGCACTTGCAGTGGCATCAATAAGACACTGCTCATTTGAAGTTGATTAAGTTATACAGGTGCTAAGAGCTATTATACAAAAGTATATCATATTGCTAAAAAGATAAGCACACATAGACTGTCCAGTATATCCTGGCCTCAATTAACAAGGCTTTGCATTTGACACCAATGAAGACACATTTTACAACTATTATATGATGTCATCATCAGCTGTAAGCAGGTTAATAACCAAAAATAAAATCATCACATGCTGTTTTCTGAAAGGTGTTAGACTTTTTCATGTGATTGATGTTTTCCACAGTATTTTAATTTCAAAAGTGCAAGAAAAGTTGATAGAAGAGAGAGGAAAGCAGTACAAAACCCCACAACTTAAAATTACTTTAAATTTAGCAGTAATAACAAATGGTTTAGAAATGTATTCTTCTCATTCATTTTTATATAATTACCCTAACATGGGTATAGTTTTTCAGTATGTGATCATTTATTGGAACAACAGGTTTTAAAAGAAGCATGATCATTTTGCTTTCAGAGCAAGTATTTTAAAGAATCTCTCAATTTATTTTTTTAATAGCAATATCTTCTGTCTTGCAGAAAATAGTGAGGTCATTGTCTTTCCTTCTGCTTTCATCTCCAGGATTGTTCCAGCAGGCAAATTTTTTCATCCAAGACAATTATAACTCCAAAAATAAATGAAATGTAATTACCTTTTTATTGACACATTAAAAGGAAATAAGTAGTATAATCAGCATTTATATGCTTTCCACAAAGGTGTTGCTTTCATAAGCATTATGATTAGGTAACCAGATTCAGAGAAGTGGGAGAAAGTGGTGGGAAGAGGGCTATCATGAAAGAGTATGGAGTCACTGATTTCATGCAAAGAAGGAATATATCTGACACACTGGTTGAATTAAAAGATGTAGGGGGTAAAATTATCTTATCAATTTTTATATACCATTGCATTTCACCTTTACATACAATATTTCATGACTTTACAATTATAATCCCCAAGGGCTTCATACTTGTATAATTTGGGAGCAAAAAAAATTCTGAAGACTTAAATAAACAGTCTCTACAAACAATACCTCTGGACCTAGAGTTTTAATCAAACATCTCTACAAATGATGCTTGCAGTCTCCACATAAAGAAGGTCAACTGAGTGCTCAGTTTTCTGTGACAGACACTGAAAATTATTGGCCTTTTAAGAAATGATCTGTGAGAAGAAGTCTGTTGTTGATCTTGAAGAGCTTTGATATATAGTACACTTATTTTTTTTAACCAACCTTCTGGACAGTAATCTCCAGTTTGAATGACAACTTTTTCTGCACTTTGACAGATAGGCTTAAGTCCACAAAGATGCTTTTTTGATGGAAATAAAGAAAGAAGTGTCTCATGATGCTTAAATTGTATCAACCTATTGCTAAAAGGAAAAAAAAAAAAACCATCCCCCCTCTAAATAACTAAAAACAAATTAACACAGGGCAATAGAAAATTATCAAATGAGGAACATAAACATTTATTCAGTGAGAGAAACAAATAGAGTTTAAAGGGAAAAAAATCCCAGAGAAATTGAAACAATTACCAGTTATTTTAGGAAATAAGTGTCCAGTAATGTCTTCTGAGGATTTGACCAAAATAGTGCCAGTGTCTCACAACATTTTAGATGGAGTTACAAAAGCACAGAGGAGCAGTCAGAACATTTGATCCAAAAAATTACAGATCAAGGATCTGATACACACAGGGGTTATTTGAAAAATGACTGTCTAGAGCTGGAGCAGAGTGTCTCACACACATTGTTGCTATAAAAAGAAGAGATAAGGAGAAGGAAGGACAAAAGAATGAAGAAGGGGCCTAAATGACAATAGCAGGACCTTCTATGACATTGTTTTTCTTCTTTGGAGTAAAATGCAGAAATGAAGAGTCATGATTAAACACAAGAGTGAAAAAGGCAGAAAAGTTCTTTTTAGCAAGTCTACTTAAAGTAATTGTTTCCTCTTGCCTGTTATTTATTACAACCCAAGTGTACAACCTAGTGTCACCCCACTCAGGTGGAAATGTGAGCATGTGGGCTATTTAATATAGTAATTTGTCTAATGTAGCACAATTACAGAAATGTGCTGAGTAACTTTGGGCTGATTCCCCAGGAAAGAATTCTTTATGGAGTGCCTACAAGGTACACCTGTGCCTCATTACCTGAATCGATATTTTTGCCATGTTGATTTGAAGGACAAAATAGACTTAGAAGATTCTACTTCCATAATTACAAAGAACATAAAGAAGAGACATTAAAACTGGAAGGAAAGCTTAAAAACCTGCCACACAGTACAACAGGATGGCAGAAATACAAGGCTAGCTCTAACTTTGCACCTAGGAGCCTCTGTATAGCAAACAATTCCATTTTGTTAACAAGCCACAAGCGTACACTTAAGAAGCAGGTGAACAAATGTAATTGTGAGAAGTACAATGATGCTTCTAAGACTAAATTGTCTTCCTCTCAAGGCACATGTGTTCATCTATTGCATGGTATTTTTTGTGTGGTTTTACCTTTCTCCTCTATATTAAAACAAATTAATAGCTTTGCCTTAATGACCTAAAAGAGACTGAGGTGTAAATCTTAAAGGATTTCTTTTCAAACATGTCACATCTCCTCTTTCTGTATTATTAAAATAAAGTAATCATCATCCTTTTCTCTCTCTCTCTCAGAATTCCTGGCTTTGGTCTGGCCTGTGAGGTCAATACAGACCAAAGGCCATTAATATCTGATAACTGCAAAGGACTTGTACTAAACACTGATACTCCCATTATGATCTCTGGTGAATAGGTTTCCATATCAGAAAAACACCATTAGAGTTATCAGCAGCTGGCACAGTTTTAACCTCAGCAGAGGCCAAGGCACAAACAAACAGAGTCTGAAATACCCCATTATCTCTAGAGGCACTTACTACTACTCTGAGCACAGGTAGATTGGTGAGGTACCAGGGGGTAAATTTGCCCTCTGCTCCTGCCATACCCATTCCTTGCACAGATGTAACCTCCACGACTGACAATCTGACCACTGTGACTAGCTTTTCATTCAGTTTATTTGCTCTTAAGCCTTCTTTGCAAACACTCTTTATTCTAGAGAAACAAATACGCTGGAAAATAATCCAGGTGTTCAGACAGCTTCAAAGGTAAGGCTGTGCTGAAATTGTTACTGAAAGCAGGAGTTTTAATCTTTCACACCTTTGATTTCTGAAATTAGGCTCCACATCTAAAATTCTTATTTTTCATGGGTCAATTTCATTCTCAGTAATATATGTATGTCTTGTATGGGAGAAGATCCACGTACTGTGGCAGTACAAACACTTCACTCTACAGCAGTTGACCCATATTTAACACATTTAACACGTCTACTTCTGCACAATCCACTTCAGATGCAAATGGATATTGTGATTTGATCCTTACAGTCATAAACAGAGTGACATGGAAATTCCAGCGGACTGCTGAGGACTTCTAGTCTCTTCCTTTCCCAAATACTGCCAGCTGCCCTAAGGTGATGTGTGTCCTGGTTAACTGGTCCTAAATTTGGCAGTCTGGTATGGAGTCTACTTGTGTGTTAGGACTGGGATGCAGGAGGATTCATAAGGAGAGTTTTATCAGAGGTGAATCTGGATTTGCCCAATCAGTTCTGGATTTTTAGCAGAGGCATTCGCAGCAAATACTCAAGGGAGCATAAACATTGAAGAAAAGCGTGTGGCATCCATGCTAGAGGGAGTCTGAAGACAGGCTGAGGGAGCTGGGGCTGTTCAGTCTGGAGAAGATAATGTTCTGGGGAGACCTTATCACAAACTTCCTGTGACTGAAAGGGGCTTAGAAAATGGCTGAAGTGGGAATTTTTACCAGTAGTGATAGGACAATGACAATGTTTTTAAGATGAAGGAAGGTCCATTTAGATTAGACATTAGGAAGAAATTCTTAATTGTGAGGGTGGTGAGACATTGGCACAAGTTGTCCAGAAATGTGGATGCCGTGTCTCTGGAAGCGTTTAAGGCCAGATTGGATGGGGCCCTGAGTAACCTGGTCTAGTGGGAGGTGTCCCTGCCCATGCAGCGTTTTTGGAATGAGGTGATATTTAAAATCCCTTTCCACCCAAACCATTCTGTCATTCCATGATTTTGTGATATTGTAGTCATCATCACCTTAAACAGTAAAGAGATCTTAATGAGAAAGACTCACCACTAATCACATTTAGAGTCAATGCCACTGTACTTGTTGCTTGCTCCCTGGAAAGGAACGTGAGTCCTTATATGCAAGGTAGAAAACGAAAAGATCTGAAAGTTTCTAAACAAACTTCCACTTACCCATGGCTTCAGTTTTCACTCCCCATCCTGCCCTCAGAAGGTAAAAATAAATTTCTGGAGTATTTGCAGGCTATGAGCACTTGCTGATGGTGCGGCATCTGGAATCAGAAAAAAAATCTTCTTTATGTCTCTGTTGACTGGAAATTCATTTGTATATATGTGCTACAAATCACTATCTCCACCAACTGCTTGATATGGAAAGAGGAAAATGATGCTAGTAATGTATGACCCTGAGAGTAGAGGAATTGTAGCTATTTACATCAGTTGTCAGCAACCTGCTGCTTGTTTGCGGTGTTGCTGCATGGATATAGATAACCTCTCTGAAACATTAGCTGAGACAAAGCAAGTAATTCTTTGTTGACACATTGTCAGTTTCTAATTTGTTCTCAAACTGTGAGGTAAATCCTCCATCTCCACTGGAAAAAGGGCTGCTCTATCTCACATCAGTCTTTTTGCCCTTTTCACTTTCTATTCTCAGCTGGAAATGCAGTCGAAAAGGAGTTTCCTGCCCGGAAACTGATAAAACGCACCAACAAAATTATCTGGAGAGTTTAACCTTAGCTGCGGTCCCTTTACATCACCCTGAATAAAAACACAGAGCAATGCAGAAGGAAAACTGTGATCCTTATTACAGCAGCGTCAGAAATCAGGAGGACTGCAGTTGCAAGGGACAGAGGTTATCCCTTGAACTTGAAAAATGTTGCTTTAGCTACAGAAATAAATGCCTTAGATCCAGGTCTTGGTGAGAGAAAATGAAAAGCTGAGAAACAAAACCACAGTGATGGCTCTTCATGAAGCATCGTTATGCCAAGAAGAAAAGGCAAATACTGTGGCAAGGACTTCATCCTCTTTCCACTCCTACTTCTTGGTACCTTTGAGGAGTCTGCACTAGGAATACAGTAAAATATTATGTGCTAGGAATTTCCTTGTAGAGAGATTGACCTGATTACATTTCACTGGGCATAGTAGCTCATTCTTCTTTCTGACTGCTGCTCAGATAGAAGACTGACAGCTGGACTCCATCACTTGGATTAATGGGTTAAAAGCTGACATCTTTTTAGTATTTTGGACTTTATTTTCTTTATCAGCTTGACTTTCATGCTCAGAGTGCTCTTGCCACAATATTCTTTTAAAAGTACACTTGTCAGGGTCCATTTGCTACTAGCTACCTTGATGGTGACATCAGCGATGGCTGCGGTTTACCTTTTGACCTTAGAGAGGCAGCAGATGGGCCCAGTAATAAATCCCGATTATTAGTGAGGGAGCCAATAGCTTGGAAAGGCAGAAATAAAAGTCAGGCAGTTTTGCACTGCAGCTCTTGTTATTTGGAGTTGTGGGCCGTGCCAGGGGCGATGCTGGGCAGCCTGGGCTGCCTGCAACCCTGCGCTCCAGGGCAGGCAGTGCGTGCCATGCCTGCAGCATGCTCCCCTTCCTGCTCTCTCCCCAGCATCCCAAACTGCCTCCACACAGTCCACTTCAGACACAGGAACTTCATCATGGCGTTTTTACAGTGCTTATGAACAAACCGTAGACCCACACAAAACCTATGGCCAATCTCCTACAGCATCAGTTTTGTGTTGCCCACACTAGGGTTTGTGGGCTGAGGGCTTGAAGCAGGTACTTATAGTTCCTTGGTCAGGTCTTGGGTATGGAGAATGCTGCATGGCTCAGGACAGACAAATATTTCCCATTTTTGGAATAAAGGTGTTTATGTTTTAGTTTTGGCTGGTAAGGGGGTTTTTTTTTCCAATGTGAATTGTTGGATGGAAAAATTTTCTTAACAGTTTCTATTGGGTGTTATGAAGTTTATCCACTTGAATCCTGCAGCAAAACTGTAGTTTTGCATGAGTAAAGACAGCAAGATTTTTCTCTCTTTACATAAATGCAAAATAGCTCAGCTTCATAAGCCAAGTTTTCAAGATCCCTTTGTTCCCACATGTACTCACGACCTGGATAGGTCATCATGATCCAGTACAAGAGAAGAATGAAGAAACTGTCATTTTACTTAATTATTAAGTATAAATCACCCAGGAATAATACATACTAATTTTTTTTTCTCTGAAATTTCTATGTTTATTTTTGCAATTTTAATATTTTTTCTTTTTTTAGCATATGTGATAAGGCAAAACACCTTTAGCATCCTTGCTGTAAGTCTGTCATAATAGAAGGAGATAAGTAATTTTGCCTTCTTTTCTCCATGAGTTTTTGTTGAGATTTTGGAACATTTGGAGTTTTCCAGGAATTGCTGTTTTTCCAATATTTATAGAAGATGTCTTTCAAAAAAATAAAACAAAAAAATTGCACTGGATGCCCAATTCCCACTCCTTTTATATGTGTGAAGTCTGTGGGCTTGTGAACAGACTACAGCTTTTAAACCAATCAAAGACAATGTCACACTTTTTGTGTCTTAAAACTTTCCTATTCATTTACTTGGAGGAATAATTTTATTTTGTCTTGTCTTAATTTACAAACTAATGATCAACTACTGGTTTTGTAGAAAGTGATTTTGAAATGAACATCAGGTTTTTTTTGGTTTCCCACAAACTGATCATTTAAAATTACAGTGAATTATCAAGCAATTCCTTCCCCAAAAATGTAATGAAAACTAGGGTATTTTTGATTGCTGACTAAATTTGTTTCAGGAATTTAATGGAAAAAATTTCTTTTCACATCAGGAAGTCTTATAATTATGTTTCAAAAATGGAAAAAAAGGCAAAAACAAAAGGCAAAAAAAATTGCTTTTTAGCATATTTTTTACAAATATTATTTGTTTATCTGAGTAGATTTTTTTCTGCAAAAATATTTTATAGTAGTTTTAGATGCAGTGCTGCAATCTTTGTTAAGAGAAGTAATAGAAAAAATCAATTTTTGATGCCATTTTCTATCTCTGTGTAATGTCAATGAAGAATATATGTAGGAATTGGGCCCTTATTTTGTGTAACAACAAACACAAGCTTACTGTGAAATTATTAACAGCTAGTGGTTTCACTTCATCAGTCGTTAGTTATATCAATCATTTCTGTGCCAGCATGGAAACAGAAGCTCTACTGTTTTGGAGAAGAAAGTGTATGTGTATGTTGTGTGTGTTCCATATAAATTACCCAGGTGTTTTAACACATCCAGGTGGTTTTTTATTCCTTTTGGAAAAACAGAAAGGAAACAACCCAAGGGCTAATGTTCTAATTATCAGTGGTTGTGCAAGCCTCCAAAAAGCATGTATTCTATAACCCCTGGAAAAATTCTGACATGTTATAAACTGGCTAAATTAGCTTCAATCAGTAAACAAACAAATTGGTGCCAGCACAATAGTACAATAATGCAGTGCATACTAAGTGACTTATTTTCCTAATGCCAAAAATTGCTACACAAACCAATGCTAAATAGGTTTGATTTTTCTTTCTATAATTTGAGTTAGAAGTTGTAAAAAGTCATGATTCCTGACCTTTAAATAAGAACAGTAGAACTAGCACATCTATTTCTCAGAGATTTTTGGAAAATCCTTTCTGGACTTTGGCTTGCAACCCAAATCACATGTGATTCAAAATGTTAAAGATGAAACATATTTCATTCAAATGCTGTGGAAGCTCTGGAAGCTCAGGTGCATGATTTTTTCTAGTTTAGTGTTGAAAGAGGAGTCCAAGTTCTTCTTCAAGGCAGATCATACTGGGTTAAACAAAGTAATATTAAAATATAATTGCTTATGTTGGAGAGGAGCATAAAAACCTCTAAGGAAAGGTTGAGATGCTTCACAGTGGGCTTTGGATGTTAGGGCATGAAAATAGAATGGAAAGCATAATTTAAAGTTCTCTAGCACCTGATGGCTCTTTATTTACTTTTTGGTTCCATACTGGAAGATACTGTGAATATGTGAATTTTCTCTATGGCCCTACCTGATTGCAGAAATGTGGAGACAATGTTACAGGAACATTTTTTTTTTCATTTTTGTGGGGGGTTTTTTTTGTTTGTTTGTTTGGTTGGTTTTTTTTGCCATCATGGAATAGGTATAATTCTGGTAATAGACTTTCGTTGCAACTTCTTTAAGTGTGAATATAATAAATATACTCCGTAAACATTATTTCTCTTAGGTTGAGGAAATGGAGCTAAATTCATTTCAGAGTTTTGCAAGGTCTTGAATACTGTAACTTCTTAAATTTTTGTTTATTGACTTTTTAAGGTGAAATGTCATATGCTGTCTCTTTTGTGTAGGTCAGCTTCAATTTCTTTTATAATGACATTATGTCATGTAAATCATCAAAATGTTTTATATATGTTTTTATCTTCTTTCGACTACTCAACACATTGATGCAAATATCTATGCTGCAATACAGATCATTACATTTATGAATTAATATGAAATAAAACCAGCATACCTCAGGTACTTCCTTCTTTCCAAATCCAAAATGCTTTTTCATAAGTGATATAGAAGATTTCTGTCTTTGAAAATTACACAGACACACAGACACAGAGCTGTAAAAGAAAAGGTGTGTATGTTACTGAACACCTTATTTTCTGCCTCTGCCAATAACATATCTATTTTGACCACTCAATGGTACTGGAAGCTGCATATTTGCTGATAAAAGTGAACTAGACCTATGTACATGAATTTATGCTTTAAATGAGGAACACTTTGTTTCAAGTGTTGTGTTCTCTCCTGTCTTCATTTAGCTACACTAACGTATTTCTGCATGTGGAACTGAATAATTAATTGTCCCAATGGTGCCATCAGGAAAGTGTTTTCAATTGCTCTTTCTGGAGACTCCATTTCTACTCAGCTCCCATGAATATGTCGATAAACATACATGGTTGACTGAGAGAATATATTTCCTTTACACACTTCACAGTCTTTTTTTGAGAATATAAGAGATGTAGATATTTAAACTGCTGATGTTCTTTGTGCAGTAACAGAGCCCTTAAGTCTGAACTGTTGCTTTTCTAGACTGTGAACAATACATTGAAAAAGGAAAGTAACTACTGGTAGCTTTACTAAAAAAAATTGTACCTAAAAACAACCCTAATAGTGTAAAAAAAGTTGCTGATCTTGGTAAAATGCAGACTGACATCTGTTTTATTTTAGGCAGGAATTTCCTTAGTGTTTCCTCAGTTTTACTTGCTGCTTTTGTGGAATCATGCTTGATAACATTTTCTGACAAAACATCTCACATATTTACTGCAATTGACCTCCTTGTATATTAATTGGTAGTATGTAGGGTAAATACAGAAATCTTTTCATCATAATTATTCAAGATGCAGTTTTGTATCTTTTTCACAATAGCTTCACACATTATGCAGTATTCAGCACAACTACAATTATGAGTAGTTTATCCTGGCTTTCCCTTGTCTTCTGAAGGCTATAATGAATGCTAAAAGATATACAAGTGAATCTATCCATCTCTCACAAGGTCTTAAACTCTGTCAGGAATTATCATCTATATTCAGTTTGTTTCCTGGTACCCAAATTAAGATGCCAGGGAAATTACTCCACGCTAAATAATAAGGCAATGCTCTTGCTATGGGATCCCACCTGTCTGTTCACCAGTGATACCTCTTTTAGGATCTGTCCATTACTATACATCTGACTCTATTTCACAGCATATTATTTTGCAGCTCAAAATTCTTAGGTCTTGGTTGTGCTACTGGGATGGTGCATGGAATGTGGCTGGTTCAGTAACAATGCTCCATTAGAATAATCATATCTTGTAACTTCCCTGTACCCCTCCTGCCTGTTCTCAGCACTCAAGGCCAGCTACTATGACTGTTCTTTGTGGTATGGAAGCAAAGCTGCTTCTAATTGCCATTATTATTTTGATCCATGCATGCTTGGGAGACCACGCAGAATTTTTACTTCTGTGTTTATTTTCGTGTCAACCATCTGACAGATTTTCTGCTCTCCCAGAGTATTCAGTACATCCACTTGCATTCCTCCATGGACAGCTTTTGATGGCAAGTTTTAAGGGAGACAGGGAAAAAGACACTTCTTTTTATATGTTGCATCTATTGCATTCTATTTAAGTATAAATTGACAGAGATTTTCTGCTGAGTTAACAGTTGACTTTTCCAGAGAAAGCTGGGAGAAATTCCCTCTTTCTAAGAAGTTCACTTGGGAACCAGGACCAGACAAGTTCAGAGAAAAAGCTGTGCAGTTATTTTTAACAGGGCAGATGTTTATTGCCGATTACACACACAGCTATTCTATATTCTTAATGTAGAATAGCTACAAGTACTTAGTTATGAAGAATTTTGCATAACTTAATGCATAAAATTAATGACATGCATTCAACAACTTTATATTTATATTATGCCTTACTTTTCTGTGTGTTATTGTCCCTCTCTATTTATGGTTATAATCCATCTGCTAAAAGGCATCAGGTAATTTTTTTATAAATGCATTTTGCTACTCTATGGACAATTTCTTCTTAAAGATGTAATTTTGCCATTGTATGCGTTCTGTTGTACCCATAGTTTTAGAAAAATCTCTTACGTTTATCACACTGCAAGAGACTTCTGTTAAATCAAAGCAAAATTTTATCCTTTTATTTGCAATTACCCCTCTAAACGCAAAACTTTTAATGCACACTCACAATTTAGCTCACAATCTGCCACAGACTTGCAACTCTTGCACACTCCACAGAGACCATGATATAATCCACAATCTTCTGATCATTTTCCATTTTGTGTTGGGAATTATATTTTCCAACACTTGATCCTTGTGTAGTCAAGGCAGAACTTTTTTATGTGGAAAATTTGCTTAACCTTGGTCTCCTACAGTGTGGTTTAAGTTTATTCTGAACCCAACAAAAATCACTGTTTTTCAGAAAAAAAAAATATGGTTTTAAAAAACATAATTGGTAAGTTCAAAAGAGTCCATAAGTCAGAATGGAAGTGTAAATAATATGTAAAGATGCAAATTTTAAGGCTCAAAATACCACTGCTAACTAATTCAATATCAAGGTTCAGAGGATGACTAAAAAAGCAAATTCTTAAGTGCTCAAACTCAACTGATGCTATTTTTAATAAATCACGTTCATATGTGACCTGAAAATAAATTTCCTGGTGTTTGCATTAACTCTATTGCATTGGAAGCATCAGGCTCACCTGTCTCATTTTAGCTAGATTCCAAGTGAGTTAAAAATTAGGGGCAGAATTAGTCTGTTTTGTGGCGGACTGCAGGAATGGGTTGTTTTTGTTTTGGTGTTTTGGTTTTTTTTTTTTTGATTACAACATTTAGTTTTCCAAAATCAATCCACATTATTTATGTTTCAGAGATGCCTGTTTTCTACTGTTTGAAGGTTAGCTGTCATGATATGTCCCTGTGCTGCAGAGAGCCTGCAACAGCAGAAATGAGAGATAACTTCTATTCCTATTATTCCAAATCTAAGACAATCTTCATAAATATTACAAGGGTAGAATAATGTTCAGGAAAAAGTCCATCTCCAAATAATTTTTAACTTCTTGTTGATTAAACAATCACTGATATGAATAACAATGTGGAAAATATGAAAAGAATGTTGTTATTGTGTTCTACCCTTCTTGTCTGAGTCAGTTTCTACATATGAAGGTGAGAGAATCTTCAAGATATTAGGTGCTCTCAACTTCATTTGTTCCTAAAGACTCGAACATTTTCTAGTAAATAAACCAGTATTATTCTCAAGGTATTAAAAATGAAACACAATAAATATTATCTAACAGAAGGAAGGAGAAATTTCCTCAGAAGAGAAGGCAACAAATTGTCAGCTCTATTTGGACAAGAACTTTAATTTTCAACTAAGCAATCCCATGTACTAGGAAAAGAAAATCTTTTCAATTTGGAGGACTTTGACAAATATTAATATATCACAGTTGCAATGGGATTCATTTGTGCTGTGGAATCTAAGAGGTCAGTACATCTGTAAAGACTTATAGTACTTAAGAGATGATCGTACAAGACATATGGTTTAATCATGATGTATTTAAGCCTTTTTTATCTTCTTAAGAATTCAATGTTTTTCTTTCTCTAATTTAAGAAAGCATTTGTGATTCCTCTCAAAAACCAAAAAAGTATTAATACAGCAGCCAGAGCGTATTAAAAATGGCCTGAGAAAAGTCAAAATTATGTAACTATAACTGATTACAACTATGATTAAAATACAGATATAATGATTTGAGTGTTAATCCTTATGGGCTTGTCATCACACTATAAATTTTTATATATGGGTGAATTTCCTATAGAATCTCCTTTATAGTGTGGTAAATCCTCAGAGGAAGATAATGAAAATGTAGAAGGACCCTGTGATTTATATCTCAGCATTAATATGTTTATGTCACTAAAGCTATCTTCTAAGAGCAGTTTATTTTTCCAAAACCGTGTCCTCCCAATAACGATCATAACCATTGTTTTATTTTTAGAATGCTAGCACACGCACATCCAGTGCTGCATGAACCATGGTGGAAAAAGCCTGCCAGGGTTTTAGGTGTCTGCTTGTCACCACTGACCAACTTGCCCTTCATTGTCATTAGAATTCATGTGCTCCCATCTTCTCACTGATGGCCAGAATTTGGTAAAGGAATGCCATAATCACAAGATGTAAAATTAATCCCTGTGCCAAAATAATGGGAAGTTTTCTGCTCAGAAGTGTCTAATCCAAAGAGATTGCAGCCTTTTCAAACTGCACTCATTGAAGGTGGCCTGCTTGTGGTGTGACTTGGAATTGAATGCTGAAATGTGTAAACGCAGGTGGAGTGTGCAGGCAGCCACATGAAAAAGGGCTACTGAAAAGGGTGCATGGCTACAGCAGCACCACATCAAAATATGACTCTCTCCTGTAAACTCAGCCACCAAATATCACCTTTCAGGATTCTTTTTCTATTCTGTATTCTCCTCGGTCTTAGTAGTTAACAAGTAATACTTGTATGACATCTATCTAGCAGTAGAACAGACTATATGAAGCACACAAATATATTCCTTTTATCACACGAACAAGGGTTAATATTAAAAGTCATTAGAAAAAAAAATCCTAAAATTAAAAGTTATTAAACAGTCCTGCTCATAGATTATCTGATTATGGACTAGGAAAAAATACAAGTTAAAAGTTAATTCAAGAGTATTAACTTGCACAGACTTAAACATAGGGTTTAGTCTTTAATAATAATCAAGCCTACAAAGAAAACCAAGGCAAAAAAGATATAATCTCAGTGCAGAACACCCATATGTTAATTCATAGTGTAGAGAGGAAGCTGCAGTTTAATTTTACCTTGTTCAGGCAGTTCCTATCAAGTACATCAGGATTTACTTTTATCTGTTAACGGAATGATCTTTCATACTGTTCATTGACATATGTTGAAAACATGTCATTTTCTAAAGGAAGAGAAGATTAGCTTTAATACATATAGAAGTTTTAAATCTGTGATTTACATAGGACTAGGCTTTTGAAATCTGTAGTTTAAGCTCTAAGCATAACCATGCCCAGTAATGTATTTCTACACTATGATGCATCTCAAAAAAAGATTAAAGACAGAAGATGGGGGCATTTTATAGCAGGAATCTAGTGGCAGCAAAGATTATAAAAGAGAATAATTTGATGATTTATTAATCAGAAATTTTATAACACAGTGTATAGTTCAGCTGGATACCTAATCAAGGATTAACTTGGCCAATTCCTGAACTTTGTGGTTTTGGCTTGATCTGGAAGACACAAGAATTTGATTTGGCAGAGATTTGGCTGTAGATGGAAGCTGTTCTGGATTGCAGTCTGTTGATTGTCCTTGAGGAAGTACAGTGAGCTTGTAAGATAAGATGCAAGTTTTAACCATTTGTAGCTCAGCATTAAAAGGACTTAAGGACAGCAATAACTTTAGTTGTTTACTAAAATACCTGTTGTATTTAGTGAGGGCACCATCCTACCTTCCTTTCTTAAATAAGTAAATATTTTTTCTAGGTGAAAGATGCACTTACCATGAGGGATAACATTTGCCCTTATGATAACATGAAATACCTTATCATTTATGTTCCTGAATTAATGCAATTACCTACTTGAAAAGATTCTGCAACATTTTCTTTGCAGATACCTTTCACATGAAGAACCTCATGTGATACACTCTGAGTCTGCTGTGCATGGATTTGGGTGGACAAAGTATTTGGATCTAATACTTAGGGTCTATTAACAGGCAGCATCAGAGAAATGGATTCATAACTGAAAAAACAAGAAGTTGTGCTTGTGTGTATGCAAAACATGAAATGCCACACCAATGTTTTCTTTAGGAAAATCCTATTTTGTCATGCTTAAGTTTTCCTTCGTGAGCTTTATATTGATAAGCTGTTTTGAAAGTGGTGTTATTGGAATATTGCTTTTTAATTACATTGCATGCTGGTACTAAGCAGCCATTTTTTCATTAATAACAAATGCTGCCATGGTTATATAAGAGATTTTTTTGAATAGAAAAAGCCCTGGTCATTTTATGTTCGAACTATGAGCAGACAGACGTTGTTTACTTTTAGTGATTGCAGCATGTTTATGTGTGTCTATCTCAACAATTAGTAACAACTAGCCCAGAAAGGATATAGTCTTAGCATCTAAGTAAATAATGGAGATGGATAAATGAAAGTTACTAAATCAAGATGAAATACATTTCTAAAGCTGTGTCAGCTGTGCTTTCAGGCCCAAGGAAAACAAAATTGATCACCTGGTCACAGTCCAAGGTCAAAGGTCTGAAGCAGAGACTGCTGACACTTAGGTAAATGACATGTTTAAAATAGGATAAGAGAAATTTTCATCTAAAAGGGAAAAGAAGCAAGGAATGTATGTATATAGAGCAGTGTAGCCTTCAGAAATATGTAATAACTTTTTACCTCTTTCTTTTTTTTCTGAAATAATTAAAAATTCAAATCCATCTGAAATCAACAGAATCCTTTCACTGATTAATGAAGTTTCAGGTATCATTACAGGTGTCCATTTATGTTCTGTACTCTAGTACTGAAGGGAAAAATCAGTTTTAATTTTTTTTCCTCTGTTTATCTTTTTTTCTTAATATATTATAAGCATCATGTTCTCAAGACTGCCTATCAAAAAATGATTTAAAATGTTTGTAAGATATTTGCAACAAAGTAACCTATACAATCCTGTTTCACCCCATGAAATGGAAAAAAATGGAAAATCAGTTTTGCAGAAAACTGTACTCCATGGAATTTTGGGGGTTTGGGTACTTCATGAATGAATAAGATTCAACTCTGTTTGAGGGAGTATAGGTGGCATTACATAAAGATTTACAGGGGGATGACTTGCACGGGGGATGCAACAGAAAACCACAGAAATAGGGTTTTCCAAGGACTGTCACACTGGATATACTCTTTCCTTTAGCATGTGGTCTATTTGATATCAATTCAGCACAGTAAAATCTAACATTGTGTTGGTACTGTAGCAAAACAGGCAAATAAGTCTCATTTCCAGAAAATCAGGGAGCATGAGGTAAACAACCTTTTTCTCAAGATTAACTAAGAATTGTACATCTAACTCAAGTTTTGATTATAGCCTGTGCAGATAACAGTGCGAATTCCAGATGAAATTTTTAGAAATAAGGCTGTCAGCATTCTGAACCAACAACTGATACTTTCACTCAGCCAAAGATATCATAATAATTATGAATTATTTCATTTTTACTTGTGCCTTAGTCCCAATAAAGCAAAGTGACTACATTTTCAGAAACTGTTACTTTTCAGTCTAAGATGGTTACTGCATCACCTCCAGTCAGAATAAAACATCTCTGTTGTGTATCAAGATTCATCACCCAGCTGAGCTAGAATTCCCTGTTTGCTGTGAAATTGTGGTATCCCACATGACAGTAAAATTTGTGAAGTCCCATCTCCAGGTTGCCCTGACATTTATTAAATATTTTAGCCAGAAAGAAACATTAAGAAGGCCTACAGACTAGAAAGACAATTGAAAAACCTCTAAGAAAGGAAATATCTTATTAATTCATTAAGTCAAACTGCTTGTATCTACACTTGTATGACTAGAATTATGGTTCATTAACTTCATTTCTTTATATGAGTTAATTAGCTCAGAGGAGGCCAGAAATTAATTACCAGCTTATATAGTTTGTGCAGAATGGCATTCTGTTTATTTAGTTTCTCCTATTAACTTTTAATCTCTTCAAACAATAAAAGAGGTAATTAGTATTTTATAAACAAAAATGAATGCAACAAAGGCAAATAATTTGCCAAATAGTGAGGCTCCTGTGTGGAACCTGATAGTTGTGTGGTTCAAGTTACAGACCTTTTCACTGTTAAGTATAAGCAAAAGAAGATTGAAAATATAGGTAGTCTTCAGGCAGGGCCATGCAATCCATCATGAAAGAAGAGCTACCTACTAATACCTCACGGAGCAGAAAACTGAGCCTTAAAAAGTTTCCAGCTGTTTGAAAATAATTGCCCATGTATTCAGCCACAGTAACAGTTGTAGCCAGCTTTACTAAGGTATGGGAACAGAGCGGAACAAAGTGGGAAAACAAAAAGAAGCCACTTTCATTTAAGTAAGAAAAGACACAATAGAGGATTTGAATGAATATATAGGCACATAATATTACAATTTATAGTATGCATTGATAGCAATCAATGCATATTATACAATTTTCAATACAAGCAAGATCAAAAGTCACCACTGACAAGTGTTTAACTAAGGTTTTTGCAAACTATAACCTGTATTAAATCTGTTTAGCAACTTATAAGAAAAAACTTTGCATTTTGAGAATGTGTATTGAACTTTGCTTCATTTTTGACCTCTCCAGAGACAACATATGTGACATTCTTTGTGACTTTTGGTAATTTTAATGAGTAATGCTTTATCTACAAAGATACATCACAGAGAAGATATTCATCACCATGTTTTTGGTGTACATAACAAAATAAGTGCAAAATGTGTCAAGCATGTTACTTAAGAAATATTCCAGGAAATTCTTGATGAGTGTTTAAGATTTTATTAGCACTATTTATTCACTTCCCTACATCTGCAAAACCAGGTGCCTTTGTCCAACTCAGCAAAACCCAGAGAGAGCCATAAAAGGCCTCTTAAAAAAGCCTAAAGCAACCATGAACTTAAAGTCTGTAATCTTGCGCCACTCATGGACTAAAAACACATTGTGTGTCTCATTGAAGACTGTGCCCAAGCCCTTCCCACTGGTATCCATTTAAAGTTCCAGTTAAATATTTCATACTGTGAGACTGAGAACTGCTAATGTTTCTGTGTACAAGAAAGTGTTATGATCCTATCCTTTCTTATCCTTTGACTGTGTGCAATTTTTGGAAGCAAAAGGACAAAATAATGTGGGGTGGGTTGTTTTGTCTGTATGAGGCTTCTTGAAGAGTGGGATGAGTATCAAAATAAATTGCAAGACACTTGCTAGATGGATTAGGCAGAGAAGCATTTTTATTATATGGTTCTATAATTCATTCCTTACTTATAAAATTAACAATCACTTCATACAGAGCTGCTTTGGGGTAAGGAAGGAAAAGGTATAATGAGTATATAACTATTTACCAGTAAAGCTTAATTGCTTCATTTTTTAAAATAAAATAAAATAATATGAATTGATGTACTCATCAAATGACATCCTATACAGTCTTTAAATGGTGGGAGTTTGAAGCAAAATCCCCTGGGTAGTGGTGCTCCATTTGTGTCATAAAACCAACATAAGAAAACCTAGTTGGAATTGCTCAAATCCAAAACAACACAGTGCAGGTCTTCCTTATGCATAGTGGGGGAAGCTTAGGCTCAGCTGAAGATGACAGAAAAACCTGACTGCACAGAGGCAAGGGTTTCCCCCACTGAAATCCTACACTTCAGAACTCCTTCCGACTTCATCTAAGCTAAAAAATAGACGTATCCTTTCTCATAGTGGGTCTTATTATCTGGTCACCACATGATATAAGCAAAGAAACACTTGGAATAAATCAAAGAAACCTTCTGCTAGAATTAAAAAAAAACTTACTTTAAATGACAGAAAGATAATATCCAATAACTTTAATTCTTGTATAACTCTAAAAATAAAACCCGAGATAATTAATGTCATTTCTAAGGCTGTGACAACAAAGAAATGGTAACTTTCTCCAGTATGCTAGAGACTTTGAAAAGTAAAGGAATTTGAAAGCATTTCAAGGCATTCAATGAGACCTGAAGCTGATTCTATCGATGCTTCATCAATGAAACACAGTATTCTCCACTATCTCTTCAGTGTACACAAAGGTCTTCATTGGAAATGTTTAAATCATCACGATTAATTTTAGACTCTGACAAAGAATATAATTTTCCTTTTTCTCTCTATCTTGTATTTTATTCTTCTTTTGTCTTAAAATCCTCTTGATGTGAAACAGCTGCCATCTTCAACCTGATTAACAGATAGACATGGATTCTTTATTGCCAGCATTAGCTTTACAGCACAAATCACATGGCTTCAAAAGGCTGGAGAAACGATCAAACTGTTCATGACTATTACAAAGGAGTTCAAGTAATTCACCATTCCTACCTGGTGCTGCCTTTGCATGTGATTTTTCCCAGATAATTCCTGAATATGTAGACATGCCATGTCAAGTTGATTCCTACATTTCTCACAACAAACAAAACTAAAGCTCTCACTGAGCACAGTCCTGGACAACTTAACATGATATATATGCTGCTATTTTTTTTTTTCTAATTTGTCCTTGTTATTTCAACCTAGAGACATCAGTAACATCTACATGTATACACATGAGAGGAAGGAAAGTGGTAACTTTTTAAATTTGCCAATAATTTTGATTTTAATGGGAGAATGACATTGTCCTTTTGGAGAAATAGAAATAAGTCTTATGTATCAGGTCAGGAACTTTAACATATTTGTACAAATTTTCTTGCTGCATTCTAAACAAGAGAGAATTTTTTAAAGTTATTTTGCTGTTGAATGAACATTTGCTCTATTTTCATCTTTATTTCCAATTTCTACTTTCACTACACTACTCATTGAATCATTTTAGAAGGAATTTTATCTATTCTCAGGCTAGCCTGAAAATAATATGTGTCATTTCTTATAATTTGTAAGAAATACACCCTTCCACAACCTCACCTCCTTCTGTGATCCATCTTCTTTCTCTGCCTGTCTAATAAAGAGAATTCTCCGAATGTCATCACTCTCCACAGATACCCTGCAGACACTCAATACTTAACCTGCACTTTGCTTAGTAATCTCTGACTACAGCTTCAGGTACCATTTTACCTATGGCATAATCTACTGCATTTCAAGAGCCCCAAATAACCTCCTTCTCTGGAGTCCCACATGGGTAAGTATTCAACATCATTTTCTCATCTGAAGATGATTATTTCCTCTGACAGGTTCTGTCTCTGAATACTCCCACCAGATACTCTTTTATTACTTATTCCCTTTTTGGTACTTACTAGCTTTACAGCTCTAAATGGTCTTGCCAGACCTGGTCTCTTCTGACCTTCACTTCCTCATTCTTCCATGAAGTTTTCACAAAAGATAACTTTGAACAATGGAGCATCTTCTACTTCATGCTAGTTGAATTTAGATGAACAGCTTGCTAATTTTAGGTTGGCTTTGGTTTTGGGGTTTTTTTTAGACATTTGCTGAAGCTGCGATTTCCCTTTCTCTTTGCTTCTTTCCCTACATTCACCAAGTTATTTTGAAATTTACACCAACTTTCTCGTTGATGACAGATACCAGCATCTTTTCTCTGATCCTAGTGGTCCTGTGTCCCTGTTTCCTTTTCTTATTGCACCCTGTTTTGACCCCTACCTCTCACTTCATCCTCTTCAGCTAATCCTTGCTGAAGCAAAGACATTGTCTTTGTCAAGACATCTGCATTTCAAATACTATCCTCAATGGGAGGAACATCTTCTGTTCATCTAAAACTGTTTCAAAGTCCACCACAAGCTCTTCTTTGGAAACCAAGATCCTTTGCTCTATGAGGCTGCCAAATGGCAGCTTCCCTCACGTGTGACACTGACCTGCAATTTACTCTGCTGAACTACTTGAGAAGAAAGCATGACAAACCCATTGTAAATGTCTACATAGCATGGATATGCAAAGCCACTTCAGTAATTTCTCATGTGTTCATTGTACAGTGCTTCTTTTGTGTTCCTTATCAGTCTTCTAATTCAATGCTATACTTATGTTTTGACCTGTTATGATCCCATCTCCTCTTGTGTACCTGCAGTTCCCTTTCTACTTTTACTAGCTGGTTTCCTTATGATTCTTACTCATCCCTTTCAAACTTGCAGATTGATACTTTGCTGCTGCTTCTGCACTAACAGTCTGCCACTGTCTAGCCAACATCCTCAGACTCACTGACTCCGTTCCTTTTTTAAAGGCGGCAGTAACCCAATCTTTAATCAGCACACTGCAGCCCGGTTCTGCCTGCTTTTTGCTTACAATTTCCTATCCTTTATGCCCCTCCTAACCTTCTGTTCCTATCATTTTTCACTGCAACCTTCTATAGCTTTGTCCATTTTGGTAAGTCTTTCGTAGGGTATTTGTATGAATAATGAGATATAAAATTACAGTGTGCTCTACTGAGCATGACATAGGTCATCTTTCCTGTTTCCATGAAATCTGGTTACACATTTTGGACATTTCTGTGACCAGGAGCCTTCTCATCTTGATGCATATGAAGTTAACCTTTGTCATTCCTGAATTCATTTTTTGACATGTCATCCCAACTACGGCACCCTTGAAAGGGGAAGTGAATTTACAATATTAGATATGAGACTTTCATGATCACAGGCAGCCTACTGAACTATTTTCAAAGAGCAGGATTTTCTTCCAAAATCTAACCTGCACAACTGATTTTCTCTCCTTCCTCTTTGCCAGTTTTTTGCTATAAGCT
This sequence comes from Erithacus rubecula, assembly GCF_903797595.1. Classification (NCBI taxonomy): domain Eukaryota; kingdom Metazoa; phylum Chordata; class Aves; order Passeriformes; family Muscicapidae; genus Erithacus; species Erithacus rubecula. Next base: position 57,718,239 of record NC_136689.1, read on the forward strand.
ATTTTAACGTGGTCTGTTATTAGAAGTATTTCTTCGATAGTCTCAATGAAAATCATGTTTTCTGGGGCCATCAAACCTTTGTGAAATAGCAGCAGAAGAATTTGTTGCAACTATTATAAAGCACTTTTGCCATCTTTCCCCTGCAACAATGTTTCTGAAATTATTTTAAATAAAGATGTATTTCCAGTGGCCTTTTTTTTCTTCTGTTTTAATTCCCTCCTAACCTCACCATAAATCCATAGACTAAATAAAAGGACGTCAATCCAGCCCATCCCTCCTCCTCCTCCCTACATCCAACCATCTCATTAAAAATTTTTCCTCCTCTTTCTTATGACTACATACCAGCATCCATGTGAAGTTCATAGAGCCATGGTGGTGTACATTGTGGCATCATTGCAGAGGGGAGCAAATGATCATTTTTCCTCCTCGTGCATTCTTACTATTGACCAAGGTTATTCTCTTTATCATGTGCAGATTTTATTGAGTGATGCCAAGTGAGATGAATAGAAGCAAATAATGACAGTGCTGCAGTGATGAAATGAGAGACAGAGGTCGTCTAGGTTTTATACTGAACAAATTGAGTCACATCCACTTCTCATCCATTATTTAGGGGTGATTGGGCAGGCTTGGCTTCTATAGATTTGATAATCATTCAGATGTCCATATTAAATATGTAACATAAATTTCTCATTTGGCTGTCGATGACTTGTCACCGCAAAACAACAATGCATAAAAAGGCCTTTAATGTATGGATTCTCAGAAATATTTGACATAAATAAATATGTAAAAGGCAGATAATAAAATCTGTTTCTGTCTGCCTGCCAGCTAGCCTTCATGTCAGACTGGACAGCCCCATCTAATACTGTGATTTTATGCAGCTGTATCCTATGAATATTGGCCTGCACACTAGAGATTAAAGCACAGCAGATGTTTCTCTGCAGGCTAACAAATATATCACCCCTGATAACGAATGACAAATGTTGTTCCATATTGTGTCAGACAAAACCAGGGCTCTTGTAAAACAAGTGTTACAGCTGGAATAGGATATTTTAACACAGTTACCTAAGGAGTAGACAAACAGACAGCCGCCTGCTCAAAAGGTAGCAGAATCCTAACCTGCAGACATTCAGGCATAGCAGCTATCAAGAGCTGGAGTTCAGGAAAAGAGGAAAAAACCTCCTAAAATAATATGAAATGTTCAAGGCTTTCTCTGTACTATCATTAGATTTTTGTGTGTGAACTTGCCATGAATCATTTGTAGCTATCCACCACTGTTCCTCAGTCATAGTGATACAGTAGAGAACATAATTTGGTGTAGAAAAAGGGAATGTGATGTTAGGAGACACAGAAAAAGCAATCCTGTTATAGTCCCAATGATGAGTTTATTTGGTTTATTATCCTGCAAACTCATGCCATCCCAATGGCTTTCAAGAGGCTGAAAAATGGATGTAAGGAGAGGAGGAAGGACAAAAATAGCCTGTGTATTATGAAATATTACACTAGGCTAATTAGTGTACTGCATTGTTATTTATTACTGTTTTATTTGGGTCATTTTTCCCCCTTGTGCATATTAGCAATGTGTTAATGTCTGGTCAGCAGCACGCCTTAGCAGCATGTCTTGGCAGCATGGAGGTAATAGTAAGTTGTCCCTCTTTCCTATTTGTTAATTTGGTATCCTTTATCTTGTCCCTGGCAAAAATAAACCCTATAACCTTCACTGGAGACAAGGTGCTTGAAAAGGAAGGAAGAAAGATAGGATCATATTCTGATGCTCAGAATATTTGGAAGTTTCAGCTGCTGTACTTTCTGAATGTATGCCAGTAGCACTTTTTTCCTTAGCTTTGGAGTTACCATTTGTCCACTGAATCGAGTACTAAAATAAATACACTTTTACTGCCAGCAGAGACAACAGAGAAAAAAGGCAATACAGCAACATGGCAACTTTCAATCACTTCCTGACTTGTTAATGAACTTTTTTTTCTCTTTTCTAACTGAGACTTTGCTTTTGAGCTACGGTGTTTTCCCCAAGCCATTTTATACAATGAGATGGTAACAGTTGTTTGTCTGATAAAGCACGTACTATTTAGAACACAGATGTTTGATTATTATTTATTTCTCTCTGAAGCCTGCTAATTCAGTCCCAAATGATCTTTTTTTTTCTTTTTGCTTAAATTTAATTTGGAATGTATGTTGTTGGTAAGTGACAGATAGTTTAATTATTAATAGGATCCCGCAATGCAATGCACCATAGTTTTAAAGTCATCTGGGGCCAAAACAACACTACTTCCTTCCTTCCTTATGCTTCTGGGATTCCTTGAAGAATGCAAAGGTAATTACAAAACTCATGACAAATCTGCATGTATTATGTCCTTTCCTCAACATTTGTGCTTGCCTATGGTTTTACAAAGTGCCGTTCTTACTATGAAATGGTAATGAATCAGAAGAGACTTCTGCTATGGTTGCTTCCTTGGGAGAATGGACTATCTGGGGAGCAAGGGGAGGGGGAGAGCAGAGAAAGAAAGAAAAGGAAGAGGGGGTTGGGATGTTGAATGCTGGTGCTGCAGTACATTATACTGAGACAAAGGTGGGTGCACTCAGTCCCCATAAAGGAGTGTGACTCCATGGGATCTGGCTGCTGTCACAGGCAATAATTAGTAACATGATCAAAATATGAACAAGAAAACCGGATTGAGGAAATATATCAGGGGAAAAAAAGTCTGAGGCACACACTACTGAATTAATTGACAATTTCTTCATGCTTGGTATGTAGAGATTTCCTAGAGAGGTTTTTTTTATTACAGTGATAGGTTACACTCCCTAAGATATTGAAGGTCTTCACTTCATAAGTTCCTGGCACTGAGGATATTTCATATTTATGTGGAAGTTGTGTATCAAATTGAGAGGGGGGATGCATTTGCAAATATTCTGCTTCAAGTTTATAATATGCTGCTAATATTGGAAAGCTGCAGAGCTGCTCATAATGTAGCTTAAATTTAGATGTGGGCCTAAATCTGGATTATGACCTCAGTCATTGGAACAGAGGCTTATTCTAGGTCCTAAATTGATCAGTTCTCCCCAAAGCTTTCAAAAGGAGCACTGTTACACAGCGACTTCCATTCCAACTTCAGACAGGACTGTAAAAGCTGCAAATTTAATATTGAAGTAATTCTAAACAAGTTTGGAAATTAAATAAATGAAAGGACTTACAGGGCACACAATGGTGGGCATTGCTTCACTGATCTGAGATTTTAGGTTTAATAGGCTGCAGATATGAAGGCCTGGGGAGTGGGAGGTGGGGAGTGCAGCTGGGGAGTGAAAGGTGAAAGTTTCTTAGTGAAAATTTATTGAAATAGCCCAGATTAGATGATAGCTAAGAGGGCTGTCTTTAATCAGTAAATATGGTATAAAAAACTACTCAACAGACAGAATGCTCCAACTCGTAAAATGTAAACAAACTTTTATATAATGTGATTGAAACCACTGCTAATGTGTAAAATCCATTCCTGTAGAGAGCCAGGAATAGAGTCCTACCAGCAACAGTTTAATTTTTAAATATTTCATCCCACCAAACAGGTTAGCTATTCCACACTATTGATGATTTGCCACTGAAACCTCTGACAAAATATCATTAAACAAATGTGCAGTGATCAAAGAAGAAAATATAAATTCAGGTGAAGTTTTTTCCATCCTTCCTTTTCTTGCATATGAGACTATTCAACTCAGACAAAGGTCACTCAAACTATATTAATAAAATTGTAACTATCTCAAAAATAATACCAACCTGATTTTAAAATGAAAGTAATTTCTTTTATGAACAGGCATCTTTTGGATTTTTACTCAAGCTAAACAAAAGCATGCCTCCTAAAGACAGCACTTCTTACAGCCTGAGTGTTTCATAAATTGCTTTGGAAAAGTAAGGTTTACAGTTCTCAATACCATAGGTATTTTTGAAAATTTCTCTTCACTATTCTCTTTCACTTCGGCCACTATTCTTTCAGAACAAAAGGACTGGAAAACAATAGCCATGTACTCATCATTGAAGTTGACAAATTATGTGAAGAAGTAAACCTGACATAATGTGAAGAGCTTTTTCTTCAAAATCTTGAATATTTACTTATTTCTTTTTCAACACAAGCCAGAGGTTGCAAGAAAAAAAAAAAAAAAGAAAACAAAAGGACAGGTACATTGAATAATATAGTGAGTTATCACTCTTATATACTTTGTTGCTTTCTAAATAATAATAAAAACCCAACCCAAAACATTATGTAAAAATTTTACCGGAGAAGGGTGTCAAAACAGGGTATCAAATAAAACACAAGGGTCATTATGGACCAATGTACATATATGTCTGAATGAAAGTACCCAAAGTAACTCATAACTTGAAAATTATTATTGATTTAAGCTTGTTATCTATTTTAGATAAGAAATAATAATATCCTAATAAATAAACAATAATGTCTGTTTAACCATAAGAACCCTAATTCATTACTGGGAAACCAGGGAGAGTAAAGAGGAAAGTAAAAATTTAAAAACTTCTTGAAACTTCTTTTGTTTTGTTCTTTTTTTTTATTGTGGGAGCAAATGAACTCAAAGCTCAGATCAAACAAAACTATTGAGTTGATTCCTGGGAGAAATCATAGGAAATTGTGCAATTAAGGGATGAAACTTCTTTCTAAGACACTTGTCTCTCTTTTGCATTTTGCCATTCTTGTACAGAGCTTCTCCTGTCTGTATGTCTTGAGATGTGGCCCAGGAGGAAAGCAACATTCCAAACCAACAACCAAAAGAACTAGAAAGCTGGCTACATCTCCTACCAAGAAGTAGTCCAAGCTCTCATTTTCAATCAGTAGTACAAATTCCTTTGGCTGCTCTGGGGCTTCGACCCCCTTTTCTCACAAAGGGTTGTTTCACAGCAGTGCAAGGAGCAGCAGTCTGTCCATCCAACACTTTGGCAAAGCACACCAGGCATCACTCCTCCCACCACACAGCCCTTTTCTCTTCAGCATGATTCTGCCTCCAGGCTCCTTCCTGGGATTGTTCCCTTCCTGCTTAGCATATAATCAGCAGAAAGGCAGGTACATTGCTATCAGTCACCAGGAATATGACTCACCTGCAAGGTCTGGCTTCATTTGCAGTGGACTTCTTTCATTTGTAGGACTTCTTTGCAGTGAAGCAATTTTTCTGCCTTTCTGCCTTTCTGCCTTGCATGTACTATTCAGCTGAAAGGGATTCCAAAGACAAAAAAAATTGTATTAGATGGGGCCAGATTATTTCCTATTATATAGTAAAGGCTGTCCCATGTCCCCAAATTCAGTACAAATGCACAGCATATTTTCTACCATGTGAGAGATGAATAATTCTGATTACTGGTGGAAACCATATTAAATCATAGGGAAGTCTATGTAGAAAACAGAGGATAGTGGCTGAGCTTCATTTTGGAATATTTACTTGTGCCCAAAGGCTGCAATTGGAATGATGAGACTTGGAAATTTATTATTCCTAATGAAGACTTCAGATGTTCTCTTTTATCTCCAAAGCTGCTTCAACATAATAATACCTGTAAGACTCACTTCCAAGTTTCATCTATAACTTTTATGAACACAGAGCTTTATCCTCTAGCTATAATTACCTTAGATGCTTGGACACCTGGTAGGAGCTCTTCACTGCAGTGACAAAATGTATATATGGTTTTAAAAAAATCTTGGTCGAATGCTTTTCTCCTCATAAGAAGACAAAACGGGACTAGTGGGAAAGAAGAGCCACTCAGCAGCAATTACATTAGATTCTCTGAAATGGAAACAATTAGCAATCAAGCACATGCCAAAATGAAGTTATACAGGCATTTCTTACTTTAAAAATAAAGGAAAATAGTGGTAATGATAAATATGATTCTGTGTTGTCTCTTAAAAGTACTTATTTTTAATAATAATCACATTTTTGAAACAGAAGTGCCTGCTATGCTTTCAGGTTTAAGATTTGTATATACAGCCCTTTATAGCTTCTGATTAAGTACAGTCCCTTTTAACAGGAGACACCATTCTCTGAATTCTTTTGGCCTGACTGTAAAATCCACACATAGTAAATTTAAAAGATGTTCCTTATGCATTTCTATGAGTAGGAACATTCATAAAGCTTCTTCTGGTCTAACATCAGAGAAACTGTCATTGGGCTCCCATATTTCTACAAGTGACATTTTAAATGGACGAATTACATGTGGCCCGTTTTTTCAAAGTCCAACACTGTCTGGATACATGGAATTTACCAGGAATGGATCTCCTGACCCTAGGCATGACTCCTGGACATGCTTGACACACCATGCTCAAGCTGTTGAGATACTCTGCATATTGACAGTGACGACTGGTCTAGAACTTGCTGCCCCTGACTCAACAACTGCTAAAACTAGGGTGCTGAATGTCCATAAATCAATATAATGGCCAAAATTTCTGTATTGTTACCCAGATAGAATTCATATTGGGAAATAAGGCAGGTTGAGGTAATCCTGACTTTGGTAACTGTAGTCAGGAAGAAGCATAATGATGCAGAAGTATTTTCCTTTCTTAAATCCACCTGGTTGTAGCACCCAACTGCCTCTGATTAGGTGATTTTGGGTTGAACAGGCCACTGAGGGAATGCTACTGATTGCTGCAGCTACACAAATTATTTAATAGCCATCCACCACCTTGGATGGATTCTTTATCCCAAGTACAGACTCATTTTCAGTGGACATTGAGTCATTTACCTCAATAATGATGACTTTGAGGCTACTGTTGGCAATATAATTGTCAGAGGAATTATGCTATTACAGAATTCATCTTAGCCAGAAATTACCTGGTAACTGTAGGATGTTCTACTGAGATAGGTTCAAGTCAAGTGTGTTGTGTTTCATACTTGTCCTGTAGGAAGATGACTAAAATGAAAGTAGAAGGGTATAAAACCTAAGTTCACAAGGGCATCAATGCACTCATTGCAGAGAAATGTGTGGATTCTGATCATGATTATGCAAACCATATTAGGGAAAGAATGAAATAAAATAAAATCAACTTCTTATTTCTATTAGAGATTAAAATATTTATTGAGAGACTGTAAAACAGCATCTAAGATAGAACTTGTTTTTGTCTATGAAGGAGGGAATAACCTCCTACTGCTTAAAATGAATAAATATGAATGTCAACTAGTAAACAATAAACAGCTAAAAACAAAACAACAACAACAAAAATATACCCCAAACAAACCTTACAGTCATATCACTTCCTCCAGCTGGAAAGAAATCAATACAAACACTCCTCTTTTGTCATACTGTCTAAATGTAATTGATGTACAGTAAACAAAACTGAATTTAACCAAAGATGAGAAAAAACAAATTCACCCACAAACTCTGGAAATTTGTTTGGAGCTCATATTCAACCTTTTATGTTCTGCTGCTTAGCATCCCTCTCCTCCTACCCCAGCCAATTAAGATGAACACTATATTTCTCCCCTCCTTTTTCGGTCAAAGAATCTTGGCACAACCAGCACAAACAAACTTTGCTAACAGCTTTAAACTTGGAAGGCCCGCTTTTTAAATATTTGCCGCTACATAATTGAAACAGCTGTTTTAATGAGATACCTACTGTCATCATTTTACCCTGGCTGAGCTGGGTGACAACAAAGCAGTAATAACGAATTCAATAATAATTAACTCGGGTCATCTGCTCATCTGTCATGGCTCATCAGCTTTAGGGAGAAAAATCCCAGTGAACTTCTCTCTTTTGTGAGCTTTCCAAAACTCTGCAATAAAATGCTTAGAGAGGACTCTAGGTAGCCCTTCAAAAGTTCTAAGCAAACTGGTAAGTAGGTTAATTAAATTTTATGCATGTTTAAATGCTAATGATTACATTCCTAACATTACAGTGTAATCTGTTATGGAATGATGTCATGCAAGCAGTGGTTTTTAGTGCCTAACACATTTCCATCCTGATGTGGAGTAGCTCTGGATCATTTGTCGGAGGGCAGGAAGTTGACAGTGGTGTTTCAGAGCCAGGTTTTACATTTAGATCCTCTCCCTCTCTGTTGAATGTTAAGCAGGGGAGTTACAGAAAGCCACTGATTTTATGCCTACTGCCACATCACAGAGGGTGATCCAACATACCCACGGCGAGTTTTCTTTAGCTGCACAATAAATAAATAAATATAATAGCAATTCTGGGGAAAGCAGTAAGGATGGCATTACTCCCAAATTACTCTCTCCCCAAAAGAAAAAAAATATTTTGCGACTCACTCTGAGGTAGGTTCTTTTTGTGATTTTTTCTTTTCCCTTTTTCATTGAGATGAAAATAATTTTTCAGAGATTAAAAAGTACTCTTCCAAGAAAAATCAAAGCATTGTTGTATGTGGATTGGGGTTTTTTTGAAAATTATTTTGCGTGTAAAAAATTAATATCTTTGAATTTTTTTTTTTTTCTTGAGGGAAAAAGCTGGTTCTTGCTTCTATGACAGATTTTTTTTTAACTTAATTTGAATTCTTATTTTAATAAAGCTATGGAATAACTGCTGCAAGCCTCTGAGCTGATTTTGCAATTTTGCTTTCAGTGAAACCTGACCATGCATATAATTTAGGAGATAGGTGTTCGTTGGTTCATCAATAATCCCTAATTGTATACCAAAAATTTTAAAAATAATTTAAAAAAATCCAACTTCAAAAATTTTAAATGGCACTAGCATAATTTTTGTCATGTCAGTAATACTGTGACCAGTTCCATTTTTAGAAAGGTAGTGCTGTACACTGATTTTAAAAGCAGCAGTATGAAAGATCAGATAAAACATCAGAATTTTTCCAACATGCTGGCTGAAATCTCAGAACGACTTTCAATGACACAGTGAGACATGAAAGGTGAATTAAGAAGTGATTATTACAGGATCACGACAGCATATGTCATCTAATTAGACATCTAAGATTTCCAGAATCTCTGAATTTGTGAGAAAGAGCCTTCTATTCTCATCTCGCTTTTGGGATTTTTGGCAAAATCTGATATTGTTTTTTTTTTTTTTTTTTCCAACTGAAAACTAAACATATTGACTACTAAAGAATAACAATATAAAATACATTATTTACTTACTAGATGGAAATTATTCCTAGGTATAATTTTTAAAGGAAATGAGCAGGTTATTTACTTGTGAATAATGGCAAATAAACCTTCTAGAGGAAGAAAATGGTTTGACAATGAGCTAGGGAATGCTAAATAAATGTTGGGGAAAATTAATTTTTATATCTGCCAATATGAATTCTTTGTTTCATATTTTGAAAATAAGAAGCAGGGTTATATTTGTCCTACTCAGCTAAAGGACATAAATAGTCTTAAATCACTGTACTGCAGTATCATATGTGATGCATATTTCCATAACAAAGGCTTTGAAAATTCATATGATGGCTTCATAGACTGAGGTACATTCTGTACAGAGTAAATTAAAAATATGCTATGGGAAAGAGGCAGTAAATATCACCATGGTCTGTAAGGATATATTAAAAGCCTAAGAGTAGATATTTAAAATAAAATAATTTCATTTTCAAATATTGTTTACAAAAAGCACTTTGAAGAACTGCAGCACAAATTAATAATGTAAATGTAAGATTTACTCTAGAAGTGCTTTGTTGTGTGTTTTATGCAAAATATTCACATAAAATATTATCTTACATTTTTTCCCCATATTTATACAGTAGGTCATGGCACCCCAAAAGCATTGAAGAGAAAGAAAATGGTTTTCTTCCTGTAATTCAAGATTGTACATTGAATATACAGTAAACTTCAACTCCTGGATGGCACCCACAGGATCAAAATCTAACATATTCAAACCCATTTTTTTTTTTCAGGTAGATTAAACTACTTTGCATAAAGTAAAATCTGTTGAAAAATTGTCATTAGTTTGATTCATTTTGTGAAAATTTACCAGTTTCAGTGAAAACCCCAGTGTAAAAAAGGTCTAGTTTTGGTGGAAAGGTGGTTTTAGTGGCTGAAAACACACACCAGAAATTACATGTAATGAGCCTGTTCTGCTCAGTGTCTTCTGTGAAGAACAGTTCACATCAGTAATTAAATATTTGTGGGCTAGAAGAAAGAAAAACTCAAAAATTCTTTGGGTAGCTTATTCCTTGAGAACTCGTGGGTGCAGTCTTTATTTGAAATAGAATGCAACCACCACAGACCTCACAGTTTTCATCAAATGTCCTGGCTATATTGTCTCTTCTCTCCCAAGTTAATTCACACTTAAGCATAAGGGGTTTCAGCTTCAGTTCTCTCTGAAGCAGAAGCTGCAGTTTTCAGTTTGTTTGATTGTTTGTTTTAATACTGAATATCTACAAACTCATTCAGAGCTGACTGTTCATCAGGTGAATGGCTATAATCACATAAGGAGGGAGCAAAAAATCAGGGAAAGAAATGCATGGTCCATGAAACTCTGCTGCTTCTGGAAACGTTTATCAGTTCAACATATATGCAATGCACTTTAATAATTGGGAACCAACAGACTCACAAGTACTGACAGACAACAAATTACTTTCTCTATCTTCTGCACTAGCTGCTCAAGAGGTGGGCTTTGTTTGGGGAAAACACTCTGCTTTAGGAGTGGTTTCAGGCAGAGGGAGGAACCTGAAGTTCTCCTAACTGAGAGGTGGATGTGGGTCAGAAGCTGGAGGAGAGCTCATCCTGTAGGACATTGGGAGCAGCAAATAGTGGGAACAGGCAAATAGAGCCTGTGGAGCCTGACAGATATCTGGGTTCCATGGGGAGCTGAAACTCAAGATGACACCCACCCAACTGAAATAAAGAAATGGCAAAAGCTCTGCTTCAAGTCTGTAAATGACTTGTATGGTGCAAAATCAGTGTATTTCAGAGTTCTGCTGAAATTTTTTCGGCCAGTGGTGCTATTTGCATCCTTTATTTTGTTTTTCATAGCTTGAGTTGTCAACTGTATTATGCCAGAGCCAAGATATTAAATGATAACTAGATATACCAGTGCAGTATCCTGTTATTTTTAGTCTCCCATGTGTGGACCCCACATGACCAAACAGATCCTATGTCTCAGGACTAAAAAATGGAAACCATAACTGACTCTCTTCTTGCTTCACTTTTTCAGTCTCTTTCCTTCTGTGTAATCAAATTCAAAAGTCCATGTTCATCCCTGATTCAATGGGGTTCATTGCCAGAGTCCTCAGTCCAACATAATGGTTTATGGTGTTAAAAGTTTTATAACACTTGGTGGAGGGTTTGTAAGCTCTATTTAGCCTAACTTTATTTCTGGACTATATCCACAAAAATTACGTGTAGGAACATCTTGTGCATAGTTGAATCAAGAAAAAAGAGTCAGTTTTACATGTATGCATTTTGAGAATAATAGTGACACAAAACTCCCTCATACAAAATGTACTCTTGAATGGAGTTTTCAGAAGAACAAAAAAAATCATCTGTGCCTCTTTTCAATGTCTTGTTTTTTCTCAATCTAAAATATAGGTGTTACCCCTAATTTATGAAAAACCCCAAATGTCTAGGTAAATTTTCTAAAGGAATTTTCATGCTTATGGCACTCTGGTGAAGAAGCACTTCCAAATACATTGGTATTTGTAAACTGGGAATTACATTGTCAAGATTGTTTTTAGTTTTATTAATATTATAAAATTGACTCAAACATCTATATACAAGCAGTATAAAGCAACAGATATTTGATAAAAATTAAGTTATAATCAGATAAAATGTTTATAATGATGATTACCATTAAGATCTTTGTTCTTGTTTTGCATATATTTTATTACTGTTATGATTTTGTGTGACACTGCTCTGAGAAGGATCTTCTCTCTATGCAGAGAGAAGAAAAATTGTTAATGTTGTTGCAGAAGACATGTTTGTATATTGGTGAGTTAAAGACTACAACAGCTACAACACTTGCATAACAGACAAGTACTCATGAAATTCCCACCAGAGAAAAAAAACATTTGTTTTTCCAAATACGAAGTAAGAGTTTACAACTGGATACAATATTCCACAGGTCTTCTAAAAGAAAGAGCCATGTGTCATTATTTCAGTACTACTGTAGAGATAGTGCACATCTTCCCTTCCTGTAACTAAATGACAACTGCAGAAATTTAAAATAGTCCGGGGAAACTATAAACAAACAAACAAATAAACCAGATTTTTACTGTAGTTACAGTGGTGTGGTTTGCTATATCCAAATTTAAGACATTTATCACATGAAAGCATTTGCTCAGGTGGTGTTCAAACTAAATATATCCTGTTTTTCATGGCTTTTGCATAGCTCTCATGCAGATGCTGAAAGCATTTAAACAGCTCAGAGCATGAGAGGAGCACCACAAAAATACCTCATTTATGTTCAATACTGATTAAGTTCTTTCTTGAGAGCTGACAATTTCCCTTGTTATTCTAAAGGGTGCAGGTTTGATCTCTCTAAGTCTTGTGGCAGAAGTCTATCTGTTTCTTACTGCGTTTAATAATTGCTAAATCTCACAAATTTTGGACCCATTTCCAGTTATCCAAGAGGAATTTTAACAAAGCTTGAACTATTTTGAGGCTGATGAAGGAAGAACTTCCCACATCACAAATGCTCACTTTTATTTTCAAACACACAGACTTTTCTACACTTCAGAAACTGTAGGGGTGTTTCTTTGAGAACAGATTTCTTTCTGTGAACAAATGCAGGTGAACAACAAGCCCAGTGTGTCATCTACACCTCATGGAGAAACCAAGAGCCAGTAGTGCTGTAAAGAGCTAAAAGCCCATGAAGGCCAAGTTCCTCAGCCTTATCTCACCATCACAGCCTCTGGCTCTTACTAAAGGTTTCCTTTATGGTTTCTTTTATGATCTCTGGAGACTGGAAAAAAAAAATATTTCCAATATTCACACAAAAGTTATTTTATGTATAAGGGATAAAATCCAAAGCATTGAAGACTGTTTGGTCAAAAGCAATGCTTATTTCTTGGTCTGGGTGGGCAAAGCGTGGAAGTATTTCCAAGTGCCAGATGAAATTTCCCTTTCTCTTATGTATTGAATGCAGAAACAATGGAAACCTTTCCCATTAAAATGAACAAAATAACAATTTGTAGTGGAAGTTTTCCAGTTCTTGGGATTTTTTATTAAAAAAAAAAAAAATTTGCAAAACAAGAAATCCTGTTTATATCAAGTAGGGTGATATTTCAAACTTGGAAATTGAAATCAAAATAGTTTCAATATTAAAAAAATTTGGTTTTTTTTTCATCTTATTTATCTAACGTTACATAGATCTTGTTATTTTGTCACATCCATTTCACTGTAAGAAATTCCATGAATGCTGTTATTTTGAAACAGAAAATCATAAGGTCAGATGACACACAATGATGATGAAAAAGACTTTTTTTTTCTTAGACTAAAAGATAATTATTTATTCAGATTGTAAGAACAGAATTTGATACTTGATAGCTTTTAAGAAATACAGCAAGGCAGCTTGCATTTGAATTCTATTTGCAATAAATATACTACTGTATTGTGAAATACAATAGTATTTCTAATCTAATTCTTAACTTAAATTCAAGTTCTGAGTTTTAAAATATCATTTAATATTTTAATAGGAGACTACTATGAGCAACAGTATGAATAAATATTATTTGTTGATATATGGAGCTATAAATCATTTTCCCCTTACTCATTAAACATAATAAGAAATGTTGTATATCATAGCTTTGAGAAGGGAGTTGTTGCTTGATATTTGTGACCTAGAGATAAGGGGTCAGAGGGAGACAAACAGGAGAAGGAAGGTTCTTGAAAGGTCCTTCACTTTTTAACGCTGACCATAACTGGAAGAGTAACGAGTTCACTCCCCACTTTGGGGAAGCCTTCTGTTGTCAGTGTATTATATCACCAGTTGTTCCATGTTCAAATACGTAGCTCTGTGTAAATGGAAGAATCCAAGGAGAAAGACAAGTGCTTTCTGTAAGATTTAATGAGTCAAAATTTTGTCTCACCTGAACAATCTTACAGACATTTTGATCCCCTCCCCCATGTGGTGAGCAGCAACATAATTAGATACTCTTCTAAAATTTATTTAATACAATTTGACAATCCATTCCTGTCCAGCCAATGCATTTGTGCCTATGATTAATTTCTATGAGTTGATGCACTAAAAATAGCCTTTTCATTCTATATATTTTACATCATTGAGGTCTGGCAGACAGAATTGCAGAGGTGCTTGGAAGCTGAAAAAAAAACAAGGGATCTTGCCAACTTCAACTAGATGCATGAGACAGGAGAGTCAAGAGTCAAGATTTTATGCAAAAAATGGGCCCATCAATGGCTGAAGATGCTCATTAAAAACAAACCAACAAACCAACAAAAACCTCAACAGTAGTAATGGTGTAGTACATGACTACTTGGTTGTATAATCTGAATTAGGATCATACAGATCTGGGTACCAAAAGTATGAAAGTTAACCACAAAAAAATCCTGCTTTCCTTCTAGCAATTTCCATGCCATGGAGTCTGTTTTTTATAGAATACTCCAAGAGTAATGTTAGCAAAATTCATGCTGCAAGACTGACACAAATACCTGGAAAGGTGCAGGAGCACTACATATTCTAAATAAATAAATAAATAAATGTACTCATAAAGTTACTTACCTGCCCACAATGCATTAATTTCTTGTAAACTTGCATGTCGGACTGGAAATTCTTTTAAGCTTAACATTAAAAGCATTTTTGAGATGATCTGTTTTAAGTATTACACAGCTGAACATCTGGACTCAAATAATATCGACTATTGACCACAGCTGGCTAATCTGCTGAGTCTGCTTGGAATATTAAAATTTAGCACACCTATAAATTCTTTTTAGGATGAGCATCATTAATACAAGGAGATAGATAAATAAATATGCAGTGTCCAGTATGCTCCTTCATGTACTCTTCATCATAATGATTAGACCTGACCACAAATATTGTGGTTTTGATTTTTTAAAGTGGAAGATGCATGCCAGTTTTCAAAGTGGAGCTGGAAATTTTAGGCTGTAAGCAGACAGAAGTAAGGGCTATCTAAGCAAGGACTTTGGGTTTTATCTTATCAATTAGATAGGATTCCTTTATCAATGGGACAACTGGCATGGACTGGGAAGAGTTTGGGATAAGCCATTTGAAGGAGGGGTTGATATTTGTGTAAGGCACTAAGACAAGAAAAAAAAAAAAAAAGAAACAGAGATGTGACCTGGAAGCTTGCTAGATGAGTAAAAAGAACAATCAAGATGGTATAATATGCTCAATGGGATAACTCGAAAAAAATAAAAAGGGCTGTTTTGAGCAAGACTACATGGGGATGAAGAGCACGAAGCCTGAGATTAATTGTAATTATAAAAAAGGGTAAGAAACCATTGAGAGAGACACAAAATGTCGAAAGGACAGGTCAGAAGGGTAAGACAAAAAAGATCACAGTTCAAGGACAGGTGAGAGAATTTGTCTCTACATCTCATTACCAAATTCACATGAAAACAAAGTGAAAGCTCTCTGAGTCACATCATGCCACTACAGACATTCTCACGAAACCAATCCTGATCTAGTGCTAGTCCAAACAAATAAGCAGTTACTGAGAAATTCTTACTAATGGCTGAAACTTAGATGCAATTAGTGTAGAAATTCTGTCCTGCTGAAGACCAGTGTTTTGTTATACTACTAAGACAAAATGTTTTTATTTGGTTTACAATTCTAATTTTACATATGATCTGCTTGAAATAATAAGAAGTTTTCAAGACTGGCTTTTCAAAGAAGTAGAAGTCATAAATAATGTCTCTCTGTGCAAATATAATTCAGATTCCTTGCATGTGTGAGAACTTGATGCATCCATTTATTGCTCTTTCTTCTGGACCTTTGCCTTCTGAATCAGGGAGAATATGATGTGTTTACTCTTATGAGTAAACTGAGTACTACCAATTAGTGATGGTCCACTTTCCAATATATTCAAGCCAAGTCCTTTGAAGTACATATTCAGAGGAGACATTAAAGGTATTGTCCTTTTCAGAGGATAGCTTGAAACTGTGAATTATTGTAAATATATGTAAATACATCATGGACAAGAGATACTCTGTGTCCTGTAGTCTTAGAACCCAAATCACTAGTTTTTGCTATTCTAACCTTTTCTGTAATCCAAATGTTAATCATAGTGGGAGTAAGGTCAAGTCATCTGAGTCATTTTTGCCTAATGGAAGACAGTCTGTGTTCTACAGCACAGTGATACAGCACCAAAATTTATATTATTTTTTTAAATTTTAGAAGTCCTCTATCATAACTGATAGCATAAAAATTAACTGAAAGCAAAACAGTAAAGAAGAAAGGGGAAAACTTTAACAAACTGTTAGCAGATGTATTTTGATGCATTCCAGGAATTTCTCTTTAATTTTTCTTCAGCTACTCACCAGATTTCTTTCTTCGTATGTTATAAACTCTTAGAAGCTTATAGAGGCCTGAATTAATTCTAAACAGGAGGACATAACTCACACTAGGACAGAACTTCTGCTTAAGTTCTGTGCTTGCTTTACTATCTGATCTTTCTAGCCCATGTCTTAGAACCCCTTGATAATAAACTTTGATTAACCTTATCTTTAAAGGTGCAAATAAACAATTACTTTGAGTAAGGCAGTACAAATTATGTTGACCAAACCTTAGGCTGGCACCTGGATGCTAGAGAAGCCAGACTGAAAAGGCCTAAATGACTTTAAAAATACATTCTTTTTTGTATTTCTTTATTTATATATTTAACTTTTCCCTCTTTTTTAGGTTATGAGCTATATGCTTTATAAAAATAATTCAGAAACACTGATCCTAATTGAATTCAGATGCAAACAGATGTATCTGGGAGATAGAAGTGGGGATAAGGTTCCTAAGAGGATGACAGACTCATCATGTACCTGCAGCAATGCAGCCTTTGACTGCAGTTGGAACTGCAAATGGTATGAGCTTCGTTAGTGACATCAGGAGACTACAGAAAACCTGGACTCACTAAAGAATGTGGAGTCACTAAAATGATGTGTCACATGGCAAAACCTGAGAGTTCCCCTGTGCCTGGGGGTGGGTGGTACATTTGCTTTTAGGTCTCCTACGTCTCTTGTGGCAGAGTTCAAGTGAAAGAACTACAATCTGCAGTAGAGGATGACCAAGTTTGGGGCTACTCTGTAAATTGGACAAATCCATAGGGCTGGATGAGATGCTTCCAGCATACTGAGGCCTTTAAGTAGAGATGAGACAAATATTACATCCAGCTTTAAGACAGAAAGACAAAACCAGGGAATGGCAGATCATAAGGTCCTGGAAAGACTGTGCAGGAAGCCCTCATGACAGGTGTGTTCAGGTACCTGAAGGACAAGGAAGAACTAGGAACAGTCAGCTTTTATTAATATGGACAAAGAGTACTTGACCAACCTGGTTTTCTTCTCTGTCTCAATCTGTGGATATGGAAAGGAAGGCAGTAGTTGTGCATCTTGAATTTAGCTAGGCTTTTCATTCAGTGTCCTTTTAGCTGAAATGGGAAGGGGATGGAAAACTGGCTCAGCCATCAGGATCAAAAGGTATTTGCCTATAACTCAGACTATGGTTAGTGTCTGGGTGGCACTCTTCAGGCTCAGTACTAGGATTGATGCATTATCAAATGAATAGTTAGCAACTCAAAGGAATTATAAGCAAGGGAAATCCATCAACACAAAAGCAAAAAATTTGCACTCTGACAGGTGTTAGACAATGGCATAGATTACCTAGGAAGCTGTGGAAGCATCATCTTAAAGATATTTAAATTTTGATTATATGGGGCTATGGCAAATAAGATCTAACTTGGAAGTTATCCCTGCTTGGGGCAGGAGGGTGGACTAAATACCTTCAGATATTGGTATAGTTTTGGTTCTCAATCTAAGTCATGGAACCACCAAATCACAGAATGGTAAGGTTTGAAAGAACCACTGGAGGTTGTCTAGAGTCATCTCCCTGCTCAAGTAGGGTCCTCTAGAGCACATATCTCAGGAATGTGTTCAAACAACCTTTGATTATTTCCGGTAATGGAGACACCACAGTCTCCCTGGGCAGCCTATTTCAGTGCCCACATAATAAAGTTCTTCCTCATATTCAGGTGGAACTGGCTGTGCATCAGTTTCTGCCCATTACTACTTGTCCTATTGCTCATCACCACAGAGAAGAGCCTGGCTCCATTCTCTTGGTACCCTCCCTTCAGATACTGGTAGACACTGATGAGGTCCCCTCTGTCACCTCTTCTGGACGCAGAACTGCCCCATCTCCCTCAGCCTGTCCTCATGAAAGATGCTCCAGTCCCTTGGTCCCTCCACTGGACCTCTTCAAGTTGTTCCATGTCACTCTGGTACTCAGGATCCCAAAGCTGGACACAGTGGTCCAGGTGATGCCTCACAAAAACTTATGCTTAAAGGTCAAAATGTAAATAATTATTTTTACCCTTAACTGTTTAGACACTGAGAATTTAATTCTGAACTGCCACGAGGTACATTTGGCACACCTCAAGGAGTTGCATGTGTGAGATTTTAAAGCAATCTGAAGTAAAAAAAAAAAAATACCATTTTCAAACCAGCTTGTTTTGTGTTCCCAAAGTAGGCCATATTTTTCATCAGCCTACCTGCCTGGAGAACATGATGATGAACTACATGATGAGGTAGATGAACTACATCCAGTATACTTCCAGAACAGGAAAAATATGGTTACACTGATGCACAGCTGTACCAGAGTTAAGTAGCCCTGAATTAGAAGATTGCACCTTAATTCAACCTGTTATCTTAACACAGGAAAAATGTCACTGGGATTTCAGACTGTGTCTCTGCCATGGTGCCACACCATGGATCTATCATCACTGTTACAGGGAAACCACACCACACAATTATAGAACCATCTAGTGGCTATGACAGATGAAATTACGTTTTCTTGATTTCATTCAGGAAAAGAAATATGCAAGGGAGCTGAAATTCAATGCTCCCTAATATTTCAGAAAATCTCTATTAATTTAGTGCATCAGACAATGGAATACTATGTCCTAGACTAGAAGAAGCAATATGCACATGCTTGATTTCTTTTCCAGTAGGAAGTAGAATGAACTGCAATATTTAGCAGTAGCAAAGTCAGGACTGTAGCTGCAGGTAAAAATAATTATGCTTATTCCTGGGAGCATATATCTGATAATTAAAAGCAGAGCTAGTGGTTTAATTGGAAGATGTCTGACTAAAACTATTACATTTTTCAAGAAATGTCATTTTTCAGATTTTTGCTAGTGTGAGAGAGAATAAAGGTAACTCTAAACTTTAAAATGCATCTCAATGTACTTAGAACAACTGGGTTACTATACATAGAGTGAAATAATGTGACATATTTACAAGGAGTATAAAATGCTGTTGCCAGTAATATAGTTAATAACCACAACAAGAGAGAAAATGGCCTTCTGGTCTGTGAGACTTTCTCAGATTTCTGTATTTTGTCATACCTACACAGGATAAGAAGCTGAATTCTCAAAAACAGGGTCTAAGAAAAAAGTCAGCTTCAGGTCATAGCCAACTTAAGTATTTTTGCAAAAAATATTCAAAGGTTTCCCTCTAATTTTTGCCATTTTCAGGATATTTTAATGGAATTTACATGTCAAAATGGGTAGTATATATTTTCAAAAATTACAGAAAGAAACAATATTAATAATTGCAAAGCCATCCTTCTCACAATATTTGTTTCCTATTTTTATTTTATTTGTTTTTTAATTATATCAAACCTTTCCAGAAGGAATTATTGAATTTAAAGAGCGAATGCTTTTCAACATCACTATCAACATACTCTGATTATCTGAGGAAAAAAAAATCTTCTTTTTTTTCCTAATGCTAGCACTAGAGCCAGTGAAGAGAGGAGGGAGAACAGGGGGATGAGATGTCTATCATTTTTGCTTTCTATAGGGAATTTTAATCTTTGAATAACATTGGGCATCAGCTGTAACATGTATGAATTAATCACCTTATTCATATAACTGTTTATTTTTATTATATCTCTAAAGGAAATTAAATGAATTTGACCTGTTTCAGTATTTACAGCTGTGTTCTTGAAGAAATTTTATCGCGAGTTTTAAATTTCAGAAAGATTATCTTTTGTTTTGGGCATTTGGTTTGTTCTATTTGAAGACAGAGACACAAAAAATACATCTGAAAGAAAGTTTTAAATTTGTCATTCTTTTATGAGTTCTGCAACCATTTTGTATATACTCACATTTTTTCACCAAGAGATGACAAGTAAGGTTTGGAAAGCAAACTCTTATTTTTCCTGTTAATATTTACAAAACCAAGAAAGGAAATGGAGTTGCATATGCTTTCTCTGATTTGATGATAGTCTAGTGCAAAAGAAATTTGGAATTAGAATCTCTGGTGTGACCAGCTCTGTACACAAATTAATGAAGAAAACAAAGAAGATATAAACTAATCTCACTTTGTAGCCTAGCATGCCATCATTGCTGAGATGATCCTATTTGTACTTATAATAAAACAGATAGTCAAATGCAAATTCCTTAAAGAAAAATGAAACCTTCTCTGTATTCTTATCTGCCACTGTTAGCATTTTCTTAGCTTTCCTCCTTTCAGAATGGTCCGTGGTAAACTATCAGAAAATGAGTAAAGACAATGCCTGAATTTCATGCATACTTGCATAGACCAAAGACATTATCATTGTGGTACAGAATGGGATTGAAAAAATATGCAGCCCTTGGAAATGGATTAAATGCACATACATTTTGTAATGAGTGACTGTAATGAAAGTCAAATGAATTATAATAAAATATAGAGTTTTAAAAAAGAAAACTACTCAATGCATAATGTTGCTAAGAAAACATTTAACAGTTTTTCACTGCACGCTATTGTCAAAGTAAATAACTACCAAAGACAAACTTACAAAGTGGTTTTAACTCTAATGTGATGCAGAAAGTCAGTCATTTAATTTGTTAATTAGTATTATGCCAGAAACTATCTATTCAATATGAAGCAAATATGTTTACAATCTTATCTGCCATCTGTTTAATAGATGGGAGAATACTTAGAGCTGGGATTCTCAAAGAGGGCTGTTGAAATTTTGTTCTACAATTAGTGGAGCAGATTTTTTAATTCTAAAGGAGTTTTTCATGCTCAGGGAGCACCTCTATGAAGGAAACTACATTACATTGCTGCAGTTCAAGATTGGTGATTGCTCATATCTGCTCCTGGTAGATGCTTCCAAAATGCAGAAATACATATATATAATTTAAGATATATATGTAAAAGAAAAAAAAAAAGGAAAAAGAAAAAAAAAAGGAAAAAGGAAAAAAAAGGCCTCATTAGATCCAGATTAAAGCAGATTTTGTGAGGAGGTTTCTATGGTCAATTTTTTCCTGTCAATGCAATATTTGGGTCTGAGTACTTTCAGCACTCTCCATATCTTTCTGTAATCAGCAATTTTGCAAGCTTTCTTACAAGGAAGCCCACAATTATGCAGTATACTAGCCATTAAAGTGAATTCTCAAGGTGCTTTTTAAACTGCTTATTAAGAACGGGTATTAAATCATCATTTGGGAGGTGGATGAAAATAAAAGCCTGGATAAGAGAGCATTCTTCATAGGATTACAACTTCTTTCTTTGCCCAGTTTTAAGGTAGCTTAATTTTAAGCAAGGGTATATTGTTGCCTAATACTGATTAATATTATTGTTATTATATATTAGAAGACAAATTTAGCCCAGACAAAAGGGTTTTTCTATTGTGAAAATTAAAAATACTTTCATGTTTCATTTTTAAAGATCAAAAATAAGAGTTAAGGAAAATATTAACATTAACTTTCAAAAATAGGCTTTGCAGTTTTTATAATTTTAATTTAAATGTCAATGATTTTACAGGATTGCCTTTTTAGAAGTAATTTATTTTATTGAGTATGAATGAAACATCTATTTGTCACCAAAGGTGGGAGGCACATTTTTAATATAATTATAAACTTATCATGATTCAAGGATTTTTATATCTCACAGCAAACTTGAAACCAGGCAAATTTTCCAAGTGGGTGTGAGATAAATGCTAATAATTTTCATAATGAAGCTGAACATTTTTACATTTCTCAGAATGTTTCAATTTATGAATGACTATTTTAAAGTGCAAAATAGTTACAGCTAAATGAATAAAATATGTGCTCCTTACCCAAGTGGAGAATGTTTTCAAAACACCCTCTTGAATTTTTTTTTTTACCTGATTTTCAATAGATTTTGTTCTGCTAACTTTCTTTACCTCCCTACTGAAAGTGACAAACTCCCTGTGCAGGATTTATTTAATCTCTCTTGTGCACGTCTTAGTTTTTGGAAACATTTGTGAGATTTTACGCAGTTGTGTCAACAGGTGAGACGGTGCCACAAAGAACAGTGAGGGTTTTGTTGGGTTACTGTCTTCTGTAGGACAACAACACCCCTGAGGTTTGAGCCCTGAGTCTCAGCTTTGCAAACCACACCGTTCATCCTCGCTGAAGAATTACAGTTCAGCAATCTGTTTCTGCCAAATGGAAATATCTCCCCTATTTTCTCCCTCATTTTCGGGCAGCAGGTAAGAGCATTTCCCTTAAAACTGATCTCTCCTTCAGTGCCCCTGCCTCCTGAGATAGCAGCAATTAATTGTGAAGAAATTTGCAGCACAGCATCAGTTTCAAATTCCAAATTTTAAAGCAATTATCAGTTTTTTTACATTGCTGTTGTGCAAAACTGTATTGAACTGACCTCTTAAACTGTATATCCTGAAACAGTTTGGTGAAGGGGAGAGAAGGAAAGCTTTTCTGAGCTCTGGGACCCCTCTATGTAAACAACATCCTTTGTAGCATGCCCAGCACACTCTCTTGACATTTTTTTGTGATACCCTTATGCAGCAAGAGAAGAATTGGGTGGGGAGAGCCAGCTAGTTTAGTGTAACAGGATTTTGACCCTAGTGCATCCACAGGGGTGAATGTTTAACCCCAAGAATATCTACAGCTGT
Organism: Erithacus rubecula; assembly: GCF_903797595.1. Classification (NCBI taxonomy): domain Eukaryota; kingdom Metazoa; phylum Chordata; class Aves; order Passeriformes; family Muscicapidae; genus Erithacus; species Erithacus rubecula. The sequence continues at coordinate 57,741,239 of NC_136689.1, forward strand.
TAAATATATGTATTTATAGAGAACGAAACAACAGCAACTGGTTAGGTCAGGAACTCGGCATCTGTGATTTGGCTGCAAAGACTTTAATATGCACACTCCATCCGTTCTACCTCTCCTTCTTTTCCCATTTTCCTCCAAAATTAATTGCATTTCTAGCTAACAAGGTTTAGTTACAGAGGCACCTGACTCCTTCAAACCTTTTGGACACAATACAAAAGTCCAGTAGTAGACATTACAGGATTAAATCCATTGTAACATTCTAAAAATCAATTCATCTGTTCCTAATAGTGTTTCAATAGTATCCTAGTAACCTTTTCTGTGAAGCTTCATATGGTCTGTATTTGCAAACACTGTTAAAAAAGGCCTTCTTGCTTTCAAAAAAAAAAGCTAAATCTCTTCACTGAGCTGCTGGAGAGGTACAGACTCCAATGTGGGCAAGTGTATTTGCCAACATGCCATATGGGAGCCATGGTTGGGACTTTTTTTTTTCTAGAATAATTAAATGTTGATGGCAGAGTTCAAATGGATCATTAAAATTCAAAAGTGTAAGAAACAGATTTTTTCTTATGTTGCTGAACGCTCCAGAGGGCTGAATAGCTAGCAGAAGTGAGGCAGGCTGCAGCAGTGATCAGCGTGTGCTGTGATGGTACTAATTTGATCATAATATAGTCATCTCTGAAGATTACAGCTATTCAATTAAATATTCTAATTAACCTGAAGTATTAGGCAAATGATACTAATTACAAATATTCTCCTGAGATTCACAGCAATGAAAATCCCACTTGCAACTGATACTTCTAGCCAATGTTTCGTAACACAATGTCCTATATCATAGGCTTTCAGAATATTAAAATGCAGTTAATTTGCCTAAACCTCATTTGTTTAATGGCATTAGCATTTTGTTTGAAATTGTAATAAACGTACATCCCGCTTTCAAGTAAAATTTAAAATGAGTGTACTCTTGGGGTAACTTAAGATTCCTGTTTACAGACCTAGCACTTTATTCAGTAAGCGGAACAGTTTGAGCTTAACTTTCAGCCATTAAACATATTGAAATTGTTTAAAAATGCTAATAATTTGTCTTTTCAAATAAGAAAAAAAAAAAGATATTTTGCAGTAAAATTTCATGATGTTACCCATGTGACCAGTTTCCTACTGTGAGGGCCCCAATGCTTGAACTTGCCTTATAGTTTTTTAGTAGAATGTTTGTCTTTTGTAGGTTGTTGGTTTCTGTTTGCTTTTTTAACTCCCTCTCCAGACAAAGCCATAGGGACCCTCTTTTTTCATTTTCTGCCTTTTTCTCCGTACTCCCTTTCACACTGCATGTGGACTCCAGGTTGGGGGTGCCGTGGTTTTTGGGGCTCTGGGTCCTGCATGGTGCTCCTGTACACCTTGCACTGGAGTGCTCTTCTCAAGTAATTTTCAGGGACAGCCCAGCTACTTTACCCATTACTGCATTGAAAATGTAACCTGGTTGTCTGTATGAATTTGGCAGAATGCTACTTGAAAAATACAGCACAAGCTAGATCTTTTGGCTCCAACAAACAAACAAAAAACCCCCCCAAAAACCCCCCAAAAACCAAAACAAACACACAATCCCCCCCCCCCCAAAAAAAAAAAAAAAAAAAAAAAAAAAAAGAAAAAGAACCAGAAACAAACAAGCAAACCAACAACAACAAGAAAAAAAAAAAAAACAAAAAACAAAAAAACCCTGGGCTCCTGACCACCTTCTGTGGTGAGTTTTATTTGTTTGTTTTGTCGTGGCATGAATGGGGAAGACAGACATTACCCACCAACATAAGTGGCTACTTAAAAAATAATCAGTTTGTAGCAGTTATAGAAACAGAACAGACAGCAGGTTTCAAGTGCTGTTTATGAGCCTGTTTTGTGCCCATCACCTTGTTAGAAGGCTAAAGGAATGGGAATGTTTCTGGTTTTCCACATATTGCCTGTTGATATGGATATAGCCTTTCAAGTGAAGACATCACAAAAAAAAATACTTCCTAGTTTTAGTGTTATATTATATTATTATTATTAATACCGTGGCAAAGATTTATAAGAGTTTAACTGATATGACCAATGTCTTCCTCTGATTATATTCCTCTTCCTTAAATCCCAATGTACTTATCTGAAAGAGAATAAAATGCTAATCCTCACGTATCAAAGGTACCTCAGCCTGTGAAGGCTAAAAGTAAATTTGCAAAAAGATTTTCAGAATTTCAGGAGTTTCAGAATCACACTATTGGACCACAGTAGTGCAAACAAAGCTAATGCAATTTTACAGTATGAGTGACTGTAATTTTCATTTTGCAATTGACAAAAGTATAGTCCAGCGTTTGTTCTGGAAACACTGGAAGAATTTGCACCCGAGCAGACCTTTCCGTGACAGTTTCCAAAATATAAAGAAATGTAAGTGCTCCTTCTCTTCAGATCTCAGAAAATTTAGAACAATTTGCATCTGAAACACACTGAAATCATTGGACCTAAACTTGCAGAAGAAGGAGACTGCAGAGATGGCATCATGCTGCCATATGACCTTTCATGAGCAGGAAGGAGACACAAGGGAGCACGTAGTAAACTTGGGATAAAAGAAAATCCTGTGCAGACTCTGCAGTCCTTGACAGACATGCAAGGACTGTGGGTTTTGTTTGGTTGCTCGATTTTGATGATTTTCTTTGGTTGCTTACTTTTAACCCTTGCATAGCTGTTTTCCCTTTCATGATGTTAGAGCTTGTTGGAATGATTAAATTCCCATCTCTTTCCTTACAGAATTAATTGAGGGTTTATAACACCTTTTTCCGACTTGGAATCAGCTGATTGCTTGCAACTCTCCTTAGGTCAAGCACATACATTACTATGCACTTTGATTTTGGAGGAGGGTGTAAAATGCATTTAAACAATTTGTATTAACTCAGATCCATACAGCAGAAATTCCTATTTAGAAGTGTACTTGTACTGGGACTGAGCTTAGGAAAGTTTGGACAAGCATGCAGAGGTGTAAAAAGAACAAAGATCCAAGTAGAGCTAAATGCTTTCATCTGCTCCCCTTTTTGTTGTGTGCTGTGGAGGACTGGAAACATCCACAGATAGGGAGCAACAGCAGAGGGAAAGGTGTGGCTCATGGCAGAGTCAAGTATGGCAGAGCATGTGCTGTTCACTCCTTTCACTGAGTTTACTCAAATGGACAGGGAATTGAAAATGAGGGGCCATCTCAGAGATTGCAGGAAAGGTGTTTTCCTGGTCCAGATCCCTATTTTGGCTATTAATCTCAGTCCTCATTTAAATTCACAGTAAAACTGTGAGATGACAGAGCCAAACAAGCAAAAGCAAGGTACCAAGGGAAAGCTAAAGACAAAAAACAAACAAACAAAAAAGAACCAATAGAGGAAAGAGGCAGCAAAAGCAAGAAGAAGGGAGTGGAGCTATAGACCATGCATGTATATGTCATCCAAAGTCCTGCAGGAACTAGCTGCACTCTCTAGAGAATTACTGACTTGCTATGAAGAAGTAAGCACATTCCATTATCATATTAGCCCCTGAACAAAGTGATTATGAATAAAATACTGTATACATATATGTCATATAGGAGAATATGTTCACATTTATGTGTAGTGTAAGTGACCTAAATGACACAGTCTTTATTTATGTGGGGAGTTAATGCAGTGATCTATAGGTACAACCTTGTGGGGCAGTGAATATACAAAAGTGATTTATTTTTATAAAGGAAATGAATACACTGATGTAATAAAATTGTCATGTACTGCATTGATCTCCCTGCTGCAGAGTGAGGAGGAACCAAAATTTATATGAGATAAAGGAATAATAACTGAACATGAGATAATACAACAGGATAAGAAACATATTTGCAAAGGAAATAAATGCAATTAAATTATGCAGCTTCATTAGGGGAGGAATCATTTAATTTAAAGGAATCATTTTCACAGCTACAGAACCAGGAAGCCTGGTAGGTCATGCTTGGTAAAGTGGAGAACATGCAGAAAGTACAATGGCAGGAAACATAATTATGTTCTTAATTGTTGCTGACCACAAATATTTCATAACAAAGATGTGCCTATCTGTAGAGCTTGGTGGAATCACAGTCAGGAAAAGAAATTACAATTATATGAAAATGAAGGGTTTGCCCAACATAAAGGAGATATGAAGCAAACTTGGGCTGCTCTGTGGAACCAGCTATCATCAGTAAAGACCATCAAAACAATTTCCTCAGTCCATCTGGTACAGATACTGGGATTTGCCCCAAATCATCCACTGGATAATCAAAACCAAATATGTACTGTGAAAATGTATAGGTGATGACAGTTATAATGAAGGCAGAATATAAAACTGAATGAAATGGAGAGTAAGGAATGAGCCAATCTGGGAACTTGGAGGTTTCTACATATAGCCAAAGGACTGCTTAAATCAGTGACCTAAATGATAAAATGGTTATTATCAGACTGACTTTATATCAAGCCAGTCTATAATCAGTCTATATCAGTAGTTCTAAGGTAAACAATACCATAGATGTGAAAGCCAGTTCTATACAAAGGTCTGAGTTCTTGGTTTGACACAGAGATTACCTGTGTGGGAGGGGTGTGGATATTGCACCCTGTACTCTGCTGAAGGTTGGGCCATTGGATGTAGTGGTCAGCCTTACCCTTATACTCTTAAGTCAAACCCAGTTCTTCCTGGTTCCCAGTCAGAAGAGATGGAGAAAGGGGGCAAAACAGATGAGAAAAAAAGGATCTCTGAAACTGAAACATGCATCCCTGCCCTCATTCCTGACCCCATCAGAGACCCCAAATGCCCTCCCCCTTGTGAGGGCCAGTACTAGTTGTGTTGACCCAAAACAGGATAAAGAAATAAGCAATATATCAGTTTGCCATATTCTAGGTAAGAAAGCTCATAGACAGCAGGACCAAGAAAGGACAGGTTTTGATGCATCTGGCCTGCAGACTCACTCCAGTAATGGACATGGAAAAGTCTTCAAAAGGTCTTTCATCTTGACCCATAAACTCTTTGTTGTCTTCCATCCCCAGACAGAGCTCCATGCATTTCAGCAGCTCTCTTAGCTAAAGGGAGATTCCTTCTTCTCATAAAACAGTTTGGGTTGGAAGAGACCTTAAAGCTTATTAATTCCAACCACTCTGACATGAGCATGAAAACTTACCAGCAGACCACATTGCGCGAAGGCTGACCCGCCCTGGCCTTCCCATCTTCCCATCCTGAATCCTGTCCTTCCTCAAAATCCTGTATGGCCCCCATTACTGCACTCATGGGAGCCACCAGACCTCTGTGATTCCCAGGGGACCACCACAAAGTCACTGCACAAATTCATTGTGCATTAGTGTACAGCTTAACTCTTCAGAATTCAAATACAAAGGAGTCACAGCAGATAGCTAGAGGATGCTTGATGTAAATAGGTAGTCTAAATAAAAGAGCCATGATCAGCACAGAAATTGCAATTTAATGCAGCTATGTACTTTTGAAGTAAAACACAAAAAAGCATAAAAATGGATTACACTAAATGGAAAGTTGGAGCTCTAAAATTACATACCTTTGTAAGAAGCCATGTTAAACTATCTACGCCACCCTAAATCTAAATCTTAACCTTTTGTGTCTGCTTGAGGACACCTGCATTATGCTATGAGTAAATAAATGAGGCCTTTCCTTGTTCTTTTCCTTGTAAATTCAGTATGATTTAGTGCTTTGAAATATTATAGTACTGTAAATGAATAAATGCAACTGTTCAGAGGGATAAACATAGGAAGTCGTGCCACAGAACATTATTGGCAGTGTTAAATTCTCATTAGAAAAATCAGAGGTTAACTCGTCCTTTCTCCTGGCACTACAGCCTGTGCAGAGCAACAAAGCAATGGAAAGAATTTCCTGGGGCATTGAGTCAAGTTTGCACTCATTCATGGAAAAGCATTTCATAAATCCTGTTTATCCAGATGAAGGTTTTATATGTGTATGCCCTGAGTGTATTGCATGCCCTGCTCCTGTTGGAATGCTGTTAGGGAACAGTGACCCAGAGCATCTTCAGTTGTCAGAGACTGATCCAGATCACACATTTGAGATGACAGCCTGGATTTAGATATCAGACAAGTTCTAGCAGGTGCTTAACCCAGGGGATCCAAAGCCACAATGAGCCCTGTGGTAAATTCTGGATTCTGTTTCAAACCCTTTTCCTAAGTTTTGGAGCAGCCCAGAGTAGGATTATGGGCAGTCTGTTAATTATCTGTTAATAAATGCACGCTTAGATGAGTGTTTTGTGGAATAGTCTCATTGTGGTGTTAGGAATGTTTGCTTGTCAAGAGATAAACTCTTTAAAAAGAAATGAAGCTAGTGGAAAAATCAGACATTCTTGATAGCTTCATTTGATTGTCTAGCATGTGAAATGTTAATGGGAGTCACTTTCCACAGCACCTTATCCTTTATCTTCAAATAACTGCATCTTTATCAATTTTATTTTCAACTTTTTCTAAATTAACCTAAAATTTTTAATTCCTCTTTTGTCAAATCATAGCTTTGTGTCTCTGATGCCACTCCAGTGAGCATCAGGAGTTACTATCACAACTTTGCTTCCTAGAATGGCAGTGTTTTGCCAAGCAGGCCAGCCAAATTGTTGCCTCTGATGATTTTTGGCAGTGAGTTATCAGTCTGTAGGGTCACAAAACTAGTGCATGCATAACTAAATTTGTCTAAGGGAAAAATACAACATTCAAATAACACTTTTAACTCACATATCATGAATTTTTAATATTATCACACTGCTTGCAGCTTCCAAATACCTGCTACAGCCAGAAATTCAGGGATTTTTACCCAAAGTAGACTAGGCCTTTCTACCACCTCATTTTAGTACTAACATATGCACTGCAAAAATGTTGATATATGTGATTGACAAAGAGTATATTAATTCCATTGCGCATACAGGCACACATGAATTTGGGTGCATATATATATAATTTGTGTGTGTGTTTGTGAATATTTAGCTATGTGTATATATATACATATATCACAGTAATTTAAGGCTATGGATCTTTTTTCTAGAAAAGCAAACCTTATAAACAGTATATTACCTGTCTGGATGCTCACATCTAGCAGAGGCCTGCAATTATGCAACTTGTTTTGAAAACAACCCCCAGTCCTCTAAAATAACAACTGTGCTACCAATGCAAGGAAAATAATTCTACTCAGAATAAAGTCAGTATGAAATCAGGCAAGTGTGAATGCCTGCAAAGTAACTATTTTGTTACATCTTTTTATGACATAATTATATTGATCTGAAAGACACTCATCCAGAACCACAACCTTTTCTACCCAAAGAAAAAAACCTGTATAATCTTTTCAATCACTTGATATTCATGGTCTTACTCAAAGGTCTCTGAATATGTCATGTGTGTAATACCAATGCAAAATTTGGCACTATAGTCACTACCAGCAATATGTTTCAATAAGGTAATTTTCTTGCTGCCTAAGAACATCAGCAGGGTGCAATCCTGAACAAAAACAGGCTATGACATCTTATTCAAGCATACCTCTGGAGGACAAAACTATACTTTATTAAAGGAAAATGGGATTTCAGGATTGTTTTGACAAGCGGTAAAAGCATGTACCTCACTTTACATACAGTAGAGGGTTTAAAATTCAAAGTGCTTTTGTAGCCATCGTTAAGTAAAGGCTGGAAGAAAAATACTGCCATTGTAACTGGGTTATGCAAATATACAAATGAAGCCTTGCAACCTATATTGTATGGATTTTTGTACTGGGCTGCATGACATAAAACTAAGAAGTAAAATTCAATTTTCCTTCTTTTATCTGTTAAAGAATCCTTTTATTTTTACTTAAGAAGGAAGAACACGTTTATTTTTTCTATAGTTAGCATTAAAATCCTGTTTAAAATCAGATATGAACATTCATTTCCACCAAGCATATTCAGTTTTCTCTTCTGTTTTTTATATTTTAAATGAAATCTTATTTTTCCTGTACTGCCCATCATTTCTACAAGTTATTATTTAAGGAAGGGAAAACAGTACAAATAATTAAAAGAACAAACAAACAAAAAAAACCCCACTAAATTTAAAGTATACACGTTTTTAGTGTTGGGTTCTCCCTTGAGTATTAAGATACCAGATCAAATAATTGTGAGATACTAAGCATGTGGTGGTGAGAGATGATAAAATAATAGATGATAAAATAATAGATTTTTGCCATTGATCTCAGCACAAATAGAATCAGTCCTTAGGACCATCTGCCTTCCTCTAGGGTCATGTTGGTGTTTACACTTTTAAGTGGTTGGTGACCATGTGTAAAATCTGCTCCCAGACTTGAAAAACACTGATATAGTGCTTTGTGCATTAGGAACATATTGATATGGGGAGCATGAGTTAAGCAGTTTGGCAAGATTGCAAGCTAAGAGGAGGCTGTGCCATTATAGCTCTAAGTGAAAACATGCAAAAAAAAAAAGTCAATCCCTAACATTTGTACCATAAATTGCCACCAGATTTGTTGTCATTTGTTTATCTGAAAACAGATTTATGCTCTTTTATTTGAAATCTGTAACGTTTTGTTGCCCAAAAGTAAGCACATTCAGAATAATATGCAAGATGACAACCCTCTCTGCTGGTAATGCACTGTTAGAGTGGGTGTAGTACAAGACTGAGCATACTTAATAGACACAGTGCCAAGGTTATTTGGAAGATCTTAGCCTAATTTATTTGACTAATAACACTATTAAGCAGCTAATAGGGCAATTTTAGCCAAACTGAAATCTTCAGGTTATACAACTTACCTCAATTATCACCTCTGTCAGATGAGAAATTATTGATGGCTGCTTTGGACTAATCTCCTTGAAATCCATACTACACTTTATTACTGCTGTTTCTGCATATTCAAAATGTCCATCACTGCAAAGGGAAAATGTCATCAGCAAACTGGAGGCTTGTCAGCAGGACTGAAAGAGATGCCTGCTAAAAGAAATTACAGTGATGGATACTTTAGTATAGCAGTGGCTGTTGAGGTGAGTGATGTTGGACCAAGAGCAGTTTGTAAACTGATTTATTTTCATTTTCATTTTCTTTCCTTCAGAAGAAGTACTTTTCAAAATTTTTATTTATGAAGATGCTAAACTCAGCTATAATTTTTTTCATTTGTACCTCCCTCTCTAATAGTTATAAGACTTTATGGATAGACTGATGAAGAAGAGAATGAGTATTTTTGCTCTATGGAGTTATGTAAAACCTCTTGGGTAGCTGCAGCCAGCAGGTTTGCTAAAGGCAATTCACTGACAGAAATATTTTGATTGATGATTTAGGTTCTTTTCATATCAAATTTTATTGTTGTTTTATTTTATCTGCTTTCACCATTGGTCATTCCACTAGGCACTTGTACATCACTCTGTCCCCAAGACTAAAAAAACACAGTACAGTCAGGTACTATAGGAAAAGTTTGGGAGAAATGTCACATCCTCATTGTCTCTGTGCTTTTTATCCATCTGTGACCTCCCATCCAGGCTCACCTGGTATCTTACTTTTACCAGGGTGTCTTCCCCTTCATGACAGTAACCAAACTATTTAGAAACATTTGTTCTAGCCAAATTATGGCATTCTGCAGTTTCATGATTCTTCCAAATATTTGACAGGCATGTTTGAATTATGTACAGGGGAAGTGAATTGGGAAGAGTCTCAAAATTATCAAACAACAGAAATTAACACTTGAAAAAAAACCTCTATATATACATACATGCACATACACAAGTAAAGTACAGTGTCTGGTATCCTATATATGAATAAAATATATTTCTTTATGACAAACATAGTTATATTTAACTGCATACTTAAACATTATGGAGGAAATTATTTTCTTGACCTCTAGCAATGAACCATTGTGTTGAAATGCAGGGATTTACACCCTTGGCATTTCTGTATTTGAAATAATGAAACCAAAGGGATCACTGCACATTCATATAAATGCCTGGACTAATATAACTTTATTTTTGCCTATCTTTTAGTATTGACCTACATTGTGCAGTTTATAGCAACTCTTTTACTGCACAAACTTCCAAAAGGAGGAATAAACAGACAAAATGGGTAAAGCCTCTGCAGATTAACAATGGAAATCTTTTTTATGGTCTTTGAAAGAGCACAGTACACATATATGGGTGGTAATGAAAAAGAGTTTGTTGGGTAGGAGGTTCATATATTTGATGGGGTGGGAAATGGGTAAGGAAATACACATCATATTTTTCCAGCCACCAAGAGTTTAGCAGTCTTACCATTTTCAATTATCAAAGCCTTGAATCCCATCTTCCTGTCTTAGTGCCTACTTAATGCAGTAAGCAATTCAAATATGCAGCAAAACCTCACCTAATATGACAAGTTAAAAGTGCATATTTCATTTTGGTTTTTTGAGACCCAAAATTTAAGGCTTAGTGATGCCTGTGAAAAGAATGGGGTGGCGGGGAGAGGAAAGGAGAAAGAAGTATGCCAAAATCCAGAAAGCTAAAGAAAGCAAAGTTCACTCAGAGATATGAATGGAGTAGCAGCAGTGAACCAGAAGTTAGAGACAGTGAAAAAGTTGTCCAGGACTGAGCAAAGAAATGTTAGACTTGAGGAAGAGGAGTGCTAGCAGAGGTTAGTCTCAGCACTATGAATTCACTCCTGTGTGATTCTTCTCATGTCTATTCTGAATAGGGGAGCACCACTGAAGCTAAACAGATACTTGAAGCATCAGCAATTCTGCCTCCAGCTGAAAAAATAAAATAATCTTCAACATCTGGCTAACCTCTCAGGGTGAAACAAAGGAAATCTGTGAAGTCTACAGGTGTATTCACTATGTGTGATGCTAAATGCTTGCTTCATTCTTTCAGGGCCAGGGCTTATTAAAGAATATATATTTGCAATATCTTGACAAATATCTAAATAAACACCTGTATAAGTATATTACCAGAAAATTTGGAAAACTTACAATCCATTCAAAAATTTTCAGCATACTATCCTTCTCTGTTAGCTCTCAGAAATTCTAACAAAATCTTAATTTTTCATGTCAACTTAATCCTGAGGTATTGCACAGTACTTCTCATGGACTGTAGAAAAACCAGGTCTCATTAGAGGAACAGTACTGAAGTGTATGATATAGTGCACGAGTGTTGCTCATGAATTCTCAGTAATATGATACACAGTCAGAACTTTTATAAAATTAAAGATGACCTAATGCTAAAATCCATGTTTTTATTTAGGCTAACTACTGCCGAGTCACACTCTTTGGGGGTTCCCTATTTCTGCTTGGGATATATATGAGGCACTTTTTCAAAGGCCTTAGAGGACAGTTTCTGTAATAAAAATCTCTGAACAGGCTCAAGTATTGTTATTGATTCTGAGTAATCAAAAAATAAATATTAAAATATGCGAGCTCTCTGACAGGATTAATGTAGTCACCAACTAGGGTGTTATGGGGGTGGAAGACAAGAGCTCAGCCTAACTCACATATGGAAAATAGCTTGGAGATGAAAGCAAACCTGTGTGGTCCAAGCTGTCTATAAGCTACTTTATGTAGAAATCTCATAGCTCTCACATATTTAATACAGCTCCACAAGGATTGTATTATAGGCTCCAAGAGATTCAGATAATTAAGAGCCTTTGTTTACAGCAGGCATGCAGGGGATTGCATTCCACCAGAACCTACCAAAACACAAGGATTTCTAAACTTGGGAGAAATCTCAACTCCTTTAAGTTAGGCATTGCTTCTTCCTGTTGGGGTTAAAAGCTTAGTTTTACTGTCATTAGTTTTTACAAACATAATCAAAATTTCCTTGTGACATTTAATGCAATTGTCCTTTCTGAACTGAGTTTGTTTCCATTGAATTAGATCTTGTCTTTACCTAAAAGCTAAATAATAGGGCATTCTCATACTCTAAGGCTACAAAGGGAAGATATACCACATGCATACTTCCCACCTAATTCCTATATTCAGTTTTGCTCAAGGTTTGTGATAATACTTTCCCCTTGCAAATTTGTGAATGTGACTTGGAGCAAATAATCTTGTTTGCTTAGTATTTTCATCTTGATTTTTTGTATTGTGTCTTTCAGACAATCCAGAGAAGGCTGAGATAAGTATTCCAGCTTTTGAATGTTCATCCAGAGGAATCAAAATAAAAAATGGTGGCTGTTACTCTGAAGTGTGCTTCTATATAAATTCTGTTCTCTAAGAATAGCTGTAGTTGTTGTATCACTCTGGTATGGCAGAAGCACTGGTTGGGTAGCAGAAGGAATTACTTTGCCTGCTGATTTATGGTGATTATGGCATTATTTCAGATATTTGGATTATATATATGTATATTCTGATATATACATATATATAATATATATGATTGTGTCTTCTTTCTTAAGTGTCACAGCCCAAAAATACCTGTGTTTATGCTGCATACTGAAAAAACAGTCAGGGCAAAGGTAACCTGCGTAAGAAAGGATAAATAAAAAGAGGCAAGAAGTTGCTCAGAAGAGATGTCCTTAGAGTTGGTCAAAAATAAATTAAAATTAATAGCTTGCACTGTAGATCACCATATGTCGTTCATGAAAACCTGGTTGTTGGTGCTGACATCAGACCAGTAAAGCCTTTAGTTTACCTCGCTAAATAAACCAAATATTTTTTTTTTTGTTTCTGCTTTTCCTTGACTTTTCATTCCCATATGCATCCTTCATATGTTTTATTGGCAATTTATACAGCCAGTGGAAGACACCAAAGCCTTAGCAACAAGATCTTCTGATGTACAAACAAAATGCATTTAATTTGACTCAGTGTATTACAAGCATTATAATCCCTCTTCTGATTTCAACATGATCGACTAATCTCATCTGCTCAGAGGGATAAGCCTTGTCTCAGCCATGATGACAGGCTTAGAGAATGATAAAAATTAGGGCATTCTCACAGATTATATACTGTAACAACAGATAAGGCTTATGAATAAAGAATTGACTACAGGTGGTTATTTGTAGAAATGTACTAGATTAAGGGGTTAATGTTAGAGAAGTACAATGTCATTTGTAGTTAAATCATAGATACACACAAGTGTGGGAAAATCTTTCTCGCCTGTGTAAACATCAGGGGAGATGAAGCAAATTTCATAGCTCGTTTCACAAGCAGTCAGAATGAGCATGAACATTCTCCAAAAAGGGATAACCCTAATTTGCACTCTAGAAGTTCAGTTTGATAACTACTTGTCTTGGGCAAAACAGAAAGGCAAAAGAAATCTCCTGAGGCGAGGTGGCAAGAGGAGTATTATTGCATTTTTTTGTATCTGTCTGGAGTGCTTCAGCTTAGTCCCAGGTAAATTTAGTGCTTATGATTCTTCTGTTTGGATTTGTAAAGAACATATGGTACAGCAATAATGGAAGAAGTGCGTGAGGCAAGGGGTAAGCTCCCTGACCGTAGAGCAAGACCGCTAGATACACACATCTTACCAGCAAATGGTAGCCTTGGGTGATTAAATCTCAGTGCATTGCTGTGAAAAAGTAATGAAACCCATATAGTAACAATGCAGGAAATGCAATTACATGCCATCTGCATGCTAGATTCACATTCAATCTTCCTGGGAAAAAAAACTCAAAACAAACCTGACACGCTTCTTCAATCTGTTAAGTTTAAGTAAAGGAAAGAACAAAATCAGCAACCATTATTTTTCTAACACTTTATTTTGGAAAAGCACTTCCTGTATATCATATTAATATTATATGATGTGATCTGAAGACACTTAACAGAAACATCTGTGGAGCAAAGGATTATGTCATCACAATGTGACACACTACTTCAAATCATTACTTTATTAATATTAATAAATTATATAGCAAAACTAATTATGCAATTAGACACCATACATATACAATATAGGGAAAATAATTATTATCTCTACCTTTCTTAATTATTGTTACATACCATGTATTCTAATCTATTTCTTAACCTCCTAAGTAAACAATAAACTAACAAACAAAAGATCTTGCTTCTGGCCTTAACTATATTTAATTGATAAGTGATTATTTATTTTTTTGGATTTTTTTTGGCTCTGCATTCTGAATACCTCAAGAAAGAAGAGTCATATTTAGTATTTATTGTGTGATGGCAGAAAAAAATATTTTTCTATCCAGTCATTGCTGAAATTAATAGGTGGCTACAATCCTGAATACGTCTTTGGGTTTTTTTTGTTGTTTGTTTTTTGTGGTTTGGTTTTGTTTTTTTTTTTTACAAAGTTAATTATCTGAATATTTTAAAGCAACAAATTAATGAGTAGGACTGAATTAATTCTCGGAATGAAGCACCAAAGAAAGAAGTGGTTGTATCTTGCAAAAAAAACAAAGATAATACGAATTTACAAGAATTTTGTTTCACACCCATAATCTACTATGAGTAGATTTAGAGATAGGGGCTGACATTATTAAGAGTTTAAGTTTAAACCACTTGAACTTAATGCAAACTGAATGAGCAAGCTGGAGAGACCAAATATCCGTTTTGTTTCCATAGGAACTCCTCCCACAGAAATCTGCCACCAAATGCTCGTTGGCAAGTAGAAACGCTCCCAAGGAGCATGTCTGGCTGCACGCACACCCGGAGCTCCCCTGTTGCTACCTTTTCTCTCACCAGCAGGCACGGGCAAACCAGCCTGTGAACAGCCCTGGAGAGGCAATGCCCAGACAGCAACAGACACGTCAGTTCAACCAAGTAGGTGTGCCTCTTATCCAGAGTAATTGATATGTACTGCTGGGAATGTGCTCCCCAGCAATCAACCTACTTAAAATGTGCACGTCGTCTTTCTAGGATGCCAATTAAGTGCATCCTTCTGCAGTCGCTGACACTAGATTAAACCTTATGGTTTAAACAAACATTAGAACTGCATAAACCAGAAACAGCATGACAAGTCTGACATTTTCCTGGCTCCTGTGGCATTGCATTGCTGTGCCACGATACAGAGCCATGATGCAGCATTTTGCTAAAGGACATCTTCTTTGAGAAGTGTCATGCTCTTTGACACCACATGAACAATGCAGTCTACTGATCTGGAAATACATGTAAAGACTTTTTAAAAACATAATGATAGAAATGCAACGTAAAAGGGGAATTGAGGCTGCATATTGATGATAATACTGTGAGGAAGGTCTTTAAAAAAAATACCTTAATGGTTTCAAAAGTTTGACTCACCTACAAGTATGGAGTTCATCTAATTGGGTGAGAACATAACACTAGGAGCAATATGAGTGAGCCAACATCGAGTATTTAAGAACTGAAAAACCAAAAGCATGTTTTCAAAGAAAGATTGGAAGATTTTGCCAAAATCTGAAGTCTGAGGAAAAAAACAAGTGAGGAGCATCGGTGTAGTTTTAACACAGTTTTGGTTAAATGGATTAAAAACCTGTGGTTGAAAGTGTATCACCCATAGTACATCAGAAACATCTGTTTCTGCTGACTCTGGTATATAAAACTCTTGCCACTTTGCAATTGCAAAAGAAAATAATGGGTCTTAAAGTGCTAAGTACTAGTTATAACAGAGGTGGCAGTCCCAGGCTGCTGCTGCTTCTCTGTCAGAAATTTTGTAGGTGCACCTGCTTTTTGACTTGTGGATTAAGAGCAGCCCCTGGAAACTGAAGTATTGCAAATACAGGAATGTCTTGGGGCCTTATCTTTGGTTCTAAGTGAGAATGGAAAGTACAAGAACTCTTCAGACTGTGGAGGTTGATTTAAGACACTTCTGTTCACATAGATTCCCGAGATCTTTCTCCAACTGTGTATATTTATACTGTGCTGACAAACACAGCAGGTAGGAGTTTTGGGGGAGAGGGATATCTTGATTCCATCGCCTTTCCTCTAGCTGTCCCTGCTACATCTGATGCAAGAAGACATAGATAACTGAGAGTTTTGCACTTAAAACCTTTGATATGCTCATGAACTTTTGCAAAGATGACCATAAACTCTTCAGGAATGTGCCAGCAACTCAAATCACATCAAAACTTAGGAAATTCATTGTAACTTTGCCAAAAATTTATTAATAATCTAATCCATTTAAATATGATTTTATAAAGAAAACATATTCTGCAGAAACACATTTGATTCTCACTTATCTCAAAAATGCACCACAATAACTCAGTTCAAAATTCATTTTTCATTTTTCCCAATCATTTTGGAATGGAAGGCTGAAACTGAGATTTCCTTTTTCCGTGTTACTACATAATATAAATGCAGCACAAATGAGGAGACTAACAAAACTGTGGATGTTCTGGAAGTAAATCTAGCTATTGTAGTTTCTCATTACTGTTTTAACTAGTTAAATCTCAAAAGAAGCTATATAAAGTTGGGTCATTTTTCAGTAAAATATATAAAGACTTGAAAGTAAGCTGCAAGATGCTTACATAGTCAGACTGCTACAAGCAACCACAATTTAAATTCCAAGTCCAACCTGAAAGCAACTACATCTGTAGCAGGACAAGTTTTTAAGTCCTCCCCTGATCTGTCTTTCCAATTGCAGTTAACACCAGGCAAGTATCACGCAGAACTCACGTGCAGAGTAAAGGAACATCTGAAATGTGCATTAGCTCACTGATATCTCCAATGAAACCTAGGCCTAAATACCATCTACTTCTATGTCTTGTTGATCTTTAGAGTTTGAAAATAAGACATTCCCTGCCTTCCAAGATCTTGCCACAAAGCATCAAACTTCTCGTGTAAAGAGAAGATGGCTTGTTATATATCTGAAATTTTTATTCAAGCCTTAAAGACTTTTGTTGAGGGTATAAAATAAGTAAGAATGTCTGTGGGGAATCATCATCTGTTTGTGGCAGGCAAGAAATTCCAAAAATGTTTGGTCTGTTTTGCTCTGTGCTCTTGAAGAAAAGGTTGTATTTCCTTTTTTCAGTGCCCATAATCTTTTTAGAACCTTTTCTTTATTGAGCCCATAAACACCACAGTGAAGCTGCAAATCATCATAGTCTGCAGAAACTCCATCAAGGAAGTTGCAGAGTAAATGGCTGTGAAAAGTTGATGTTCACAAGAGTAGGCAGCTCACTAACCTCATGGTAGGATGCAAGGTACTCAAAAATAATACAGAGGACTATATTATGGAGGACATGGTCTCAGTATGACATGGTTAATGCACAGGACCAAGATTCAGGAATCTTAAACATATAAAGTTCCCTACTACTGTTCTTCACTAGTCTGGTTTTGTTGACACTGTCTAATTACACAAATGCTTTTAAAGTGTCTTGTTGACAAAGTCAGTGTCTTTTCTGATTTTTGACAGAAGTTGCCAAGTCTGAAGAAGTAAAATATGAAACTGCATTATAAAGCAAAAATCTGTAGGAAGTTAAGGAAAGAATTCAGACTGATCAGAACAGAAGCATTCTCAATTTGCAAATAATTTGTTTGCCATACATAATTTCAATGTTTTAACCTTTGAAAAATAGGACTATAAAAAAAATTGGCTTTTTTCAGATTCATTGGGTGCTTTGGTGTTTATATATCCTTTGTACAATCTGGTGTTACTTTGGGGATATACTCCATTTTCATTTCAGAGACTGCAAACTTCTTGTCTATTATGTTGGCCAATAACCATAAGAAGCTCCTAGAATTATCCATCTACCTATTTTGCATATTGATTTTTTTAATAAAAGATCTAACATCTTTTTTAATACATAGCCTGAAACAAATAAAAGGGTGATTCTCTTAAAAAGATGTAAATTATAACAGAAAATAAAGATTTATTTTATGAAGAGAAAAACTTTTTTAGAATTTAATATTTAGAGTTTCTAAGTGAACTGATTTTAAATGTTACCACTTAACTTCCCAAATTAAATTAGGGATATTCAAGCAATTTATGTGCCTAATTTTTTATTAATATCTCACAATTGATTAATATTTCAGTTTCTAGCTTCCTTATCTAATCCCATCAACCATCATTAAGTTTTCTTATTATACTTAGAGTGAACCATGGAAACCACAAACAACCTTTATTTTCATCCATTTTAATTGTATTTTATGACCATTTGATTTTATATTACTGAGATCATCAATAAGTCTGTCTGAATGGACATGATTAACAATAGATGACAGAAGTAGAAATATAAGTGAAGAAACAACACTATTAATATGGTTGTTTCTCAGAATAATAAATGTTTAAAAAGACATAAGAGCCAAAGAACTTGCACTGTTCAATACATGAGTTTATAGATTACAAATCGCCATCATTTGCTAGCAGTAACTTCATGGTGCTATAGACAATCACCAATTTTCTGAGATAAAGAACACATAGAAATTGTTGAGATGCAGCAGTTCCTACTGTATTTGAGAGGAAAGAGAAATTCACAAATGGGTGGCATCCGATGTGTGTGGGTGGAGTATCATGCATAAAATTCAACTAGTTCTTGCAAAAAAGATCAAATTAAAGGAATTCACAATTCATTCTGTTGGTATTCCAAATAAATACATGGCTCTAGAAAATTAGAATCAGAAGAGAAATGTTAATTTCTATCCTAAAACCTTAGCAAGTACTATATCTGATCTCACTAAGGACTTTCACTAAAATATCTCTTTGGATGGAGGCAGAGTTCTTCTTTAATGAGTATTTCAGAAAATTGATTGCATGCAGAGAAGATTCTCAAAGTATCATCAGACAAAACAAAAATGACAAACAAGCAGGGGTCTGTTAATTAATATCATGGCCTTGTCAGACAGGGTATGAGAGGACAATAATGTGTAGACCTTGGAGTACAGTAAAATGTTTATCTCAATACTGAACAGAAGTATCAGACACAGTCAAACAGATACCAAAACAAGCAATTAGGATAAAGAGCAGTCAAAAAAGAGAAGTGCATGGTAGGGTCACTTATGAAAGGTGCTGATTAGAACCAAGTGTGAGAACAGTATTTTGTGGTGTCTCTTTGGGTCCACAAAGAACTGTGTTTGTACTGTCAGCTTAGCACCCTATTCAATCATTAACATACAGATAAAATTGTGTAAGAAATTCTCTTCTGCTACCAAAGTTTTGAGATAAGTCTTTTTGCTACAGAAATTTTAATCCCTCCAGGAGAATATGACAATCTAAACAATTTTTAAACTTTATTGCCAGATTATATAAACTCTGAGCAACCATGAGAACAGAGTAAAGATCTAAAAATTACCCAAAGCCATCTACATCAGCAAAGGTCAATAAAATAGCTGTACTATATCTGAAAAAAGGATGAAGAGTTGTGTCTTTGTTTTTCAGCTCACAGTTCTTCCTCATCTTCCTCAACCCTCTTTTTAGCTCTCAAGCACGAACATGAATATAACTTTTATGGATTAAAATGTGTGCTTCTCAAAAATATTTATTGAGATACAATATAATGAAGACAACTTTTCCCTTACCCAAACAACCCAATGCACAGTGGCAGCAAGCACCAAACCCTGTGTATCAAAGCACAATTATCAAAGCTTCTGTGGTCATTATATGACTCAAAGGGGCAAACAAAGGAAAGAATAAACACAAATTCAGGTATCAGAATATCATAATAGCCAGATACACTAAACTACCATAACTATGTGGTTTAATACCAAGTAACTCAGTATACCTTGTCAGTACTCAGTGATGGAAACATTGGTCTGGTTGGTTTGGTTGGAAGATCTGTGGATCATTCACAGATGTTTTGGGAAAAGGTAGCTACAGTGCCTTTGGTCCCTTGGCTGTTCTGCAGAAGGACAGTTGCTGCAGAATGCTGGAAATCATGAGGAAGAACAGGGTCTCTTTGGGAATTTAGCACTGAATTCCAGTTGATCTCAGAAAGTCTTTAAAATTCTTTTGCATGGACTCCATCTCCATGGTAAAACTGAACCTGCAGTCAAGAGAATTGGAAGTTGAATTAGGCAAAGTTTTATGGAGGCATGTCATTGAAGTTTACTAAGACATGTAGACTTACCCAGGAAGCCTTTGAAATAACCCTCTGTCTGAAGGTTTATCTTAGAAAATTTCTCAGATCATGCATGAAGTATGCCAGATCATACAATTGGTAACTAACAAGAGGCAAGAAATCATGCCAAACAAAAATGTCATTTAACATTGTATTTCCATTTCGTGTTTTGCTTCAGGTTTCTATGTCACAAGTACTGCCAAACTTGTTTTCAATAAGAAAATATTTTGAATTAGAAAAAATTTCCAATAACAAGTCACTTGCAAACGTCTTATGTATTATTGTCTCATCACTGAAATATTAATCATACATAAAGCTGACATACCTGGTAAAATATAGTCTTTTAGGTAATTTCTTTAAAGAGGTGTCTCCCACTGAGGTTCATCCTAAAGATCATTCCAGAAGACTCGTCACCTCTGGGAAGAGATGGGATGGAGTTGAGCTGTGGGCTCTGGGACGTGCCTGCAGAAGCACATGGCAACACAAAGGAGCACATGGTGGCACAGAAAGGCTTGTCTCCACCTGACCTTAGGGTGAGGAGATGCCACAGGGCAGAGCTCCTGCAGGAGTGTCAGAAGTTGACCATGGGGGGAACAGTGTGTGATCACCCCACAGAAGAAAGTTTAGAATGTGTCTTGCTGACATGGCAACATGGGATAGGTCATGTGTGAGAATTACCATGTAAGGAAATACTGTGCCTTGAGAAAGTGTATAAAATCAGCTCATTTCTTTGAATAAATGATTCAGATTCCCTGACTAGTCTGAGTCTGTGCATCAGTTGTTGCAGGCAGCTAAGCTGGAATAGGCCAGTATTAAGAAAAGTCATGTTATTTGCCTCTTACTCACTGAAAAGAAAATCCCAAGTCATCAGTCTAAAAAGAGTAGAAACTACCGTAGTTGTTGAGTGGGCAGGAACTTTACATATTTGATTTACCTATAAACCCATTTTGAAACACAGTAGAAAAATAATATTGTTTCTATACAGGACAAAACAGGCTGAAAGTGCTCACGGGTTTTGGATTTTTATGTCCAGTTCCAATTAGAATTAGACTAAAAGAATTATTATTATCAGAAGTTCCTGTTGAGATCCATGAGAAACCAATGGGAATGTCTGATTCCCCTACAGTCCCATGGCTCCAGCCATTTCCTTGAGCACAAGTGGTCCTTGCATATCAATCAGGCCACCAGTGCTGTAGGTAAAGAAAGTTATTTAAGTAATCCACTTAAACAGCGTGATCTTTATACCAAAATACCTAGTGAACAAAAATAAGGCTAGATTCATTAAAAAAATAAACCCTATCACACCTCTATTGTTTTAATTAATATGTATGAATATGTATATCCTTAACTTCAGCTGTGTGTTTTATTTTTTTAAGAAAATACTATTTCTATTACAGAGAAAGCCAGATGTGTCTTTCCCTCAGCTCCCCCACCCCCAGTGTGACTTAAGGCTCCAAAATGTCCCAGATTAAGACCTTGGAAATTCAATATTTATCCACAGGGTATGCTCAGCATTGCCAATGGCTGTGCAACTTTTCCCAAACAATGTTCCTCAACGATGACTTGAAAGGACCACAATTAGGGGCAGGAGAATAGTTTAATTTCCATGCCCATTCAATCCTTGACTTCTCTGCTGAGCCTGCCAACTATTGCCAATTGCAATGGTGGATTTTGTGACATGGACACTTGTCCACTAAGAACTGGACTGAGGCTGCAATCCAATGTAATTATTTTCAGTCACTATTGACCTACAAGAAGTTTCAAACAAGGAAATGTTGAAGTTTTTCTGCTCTTACCAGCTTTCTCAAACAATGTTCCCAGTGCAGCAGTGATAGCTGAAGTGTCCTCCGGCAACTTCAAAAACATTTTTAGCATTTTTCAATTTTTAACACTCATCTCTGTTTAATTTGATTATTATCTAGAAAAAAGCAAATTATAAAACTGGCTTTCAATCATATATCAAAAATGAATCTTTTTTAAAAAGCCCCTGACTTGAACTGCACACCTTGTGATATAGTAAGTATGAAAATACCAAGATCTACTTTTCACAGCCACTATGTATATGTGTATAAACCACTCATGTTTTCCTGTCATATATGAAGAGCTAACTTCTGGGATTTTTTTCCCTCAGGATGTACTTTTGAAAAAGTAATTTTCATGCCATTTGCTCATGCATAGTAGTATATATTTATTTTTTCAGATTTCTACTGAAGCAACTAAGAGGTGATTTGGTAATGATGGGACCAAAGTCATGGCAAAAGAATGTGCATTTCTGTTTCACCTCAAAGTATAGGTAATCCTGGCTTCTGTTTGGATGGAAACCCTGGGTGCCACAGGCACAAATCAAAATTTAATAATTGATGAATAGGTATCACTTAGCTCTAATGTTTTAAAGCTAACTTAACAGGAAACTAAGTTATAAATAATGCACATTGTATTATCAGACTCAAGAATACAACAAACGAAAAAGAAAACAAAAAAAAAAAACCAAAAAAAAACCAAAAAAGAAATTTTTAAACCAGTACTCAGGTAAACTTTCTTTGGCCTTCCTCCCAGTTTGAGACAAGGGAGAGGAACAGGAGCTAACTGCACAGATCCCTCTAGTGGCAGCAGCAAAGATGGGATTTGGGCTGAATGAGCAAGTCAGAACCAGGAGATGTGTTAGGAAGATGGGAGTGTGTGGTAAGGGAACCTGCAGAGCAGGGCTGTGTGAGCTTTTGCTGCATAAACCCTGCTGCAGGACTCAGTTGTTCTGTCACTATTTGAAGTGCAAAGAAAGGAGAAGTGCAGGAGACCAGAGGAGGGAAGCAGGATGCAGGGAAGGTGTACAGTGGTTTGAAGCTGAGCTGTGTTGCACAACCAGAGAAATACCTTTGCGCATGCTTTGATTTATGCAGGTATCCAGATGGTTTTGGGCCATTCCAAAGGATAAATTTTATATTGCCCACACATCATACAATACATCTGGTTCTATTCCTTGCAACAGAAAGGAACTAGTGTCTTTTTTCTGACCTAGAAATGAGCTGTTGAATGGTAGACCATGAGCTTCTGCATGTGGAGACTGTAAAATCACCTACACTGGAAAAGGCCAGTTCTTTATCTATAAAGTCATAAAGATTCAATCCTAATAAAAGTATAATATCACTATTCAAGAGGAATGTTTTTTGACAAAACTCTGCCCTAAAGTTTAATGTGCTTTCATGTGTCACATCTGCTCTTCACCTTAGTGTGACACTCCTCAAGTCCTACAGGAAATACTCAAATGTATAAAAGTGTACAAACCATCCTCCCACCTGAATCTGTTTAGGATCTTTTTAGAAGTCTGTTCAAAAGGGACCAAGAGACAAGAAGAAAAAAATTAGATCTATAATGAGTGATGTATTTTGCAGGCTTATATTATTAAACATACAATAAGTTTATAATTCACTGTAAGCTGTGAAATGGTTTATACTTTGTCTACAAATTATTTGTTGATTTTTGTATTTTTTTCAGCTCACCTGAACTGACATAAGTTTACTCAAGTGAGGAGTATTTATCTGGATGAAATGGACCATACAGTGTGACTGCCTTCCATAGCTAATACAGAACTAGGTGATGTAGAAGATCCTAACAGAACAAGAGTTCCTTGGTTAATGTTAGCATAAATTTCTTGGGAAACCCACATCCTGCTACCTGTGGAACGATTTCTCTGTCTATAATTTTCACTAAATTTACTCCTCATGAATTATTAGTAAAAATTTCTGAAAGCCAATTACTAAATTCAGCCTAGAAAAAGTCTACTTCTACCCTGTTTTGAATACTAAACTACTTTGACTGCTGTTTCTTGAGAATTCAGGATAGTGTTTATGGAACACTTCCATTTGAATCTATTGTAATATATGGGTGTTTTCTTTCACAACTCAAAGCTCTAGATGAGTTTAATTGGTTTAAAAACATACAATCATGGAATAGTTTAGGTTGGAAAATACATATTTCAATGTATTTTTAACGGAAAATCATTTAGTCCAACCATTAACCCAGCAGTGCCAATTCCACCACTAATCAGTGTTTCTAATCATCATACAGAATCACAGAATTAATTATGTTGAAAAAGGTATCTGAGATCATTGAGTACAATCTTTTGCCAACCAGCAAAAGTGATCACTAGACCACTGCACTAAGTGCCATGTCCAGTCTTTTAACACCTCCAGGGATGGTGACTCCACCACCTCCATGGACAGCCCATTTCAATGCCTAATCACCCTTTCTGTGAAAAAAATGTATTCTAATCTCCAACCTAAACCTCCCCTGACACAGTTTCAAATGATGTCCTCTTATCCCACTACTGGCTGCCTGGGAGAAGAGCCTGAACTCCACCTGGCTGCCATCTGTATTCAGGTAGTTGGAGGAAGTGACAAGGTCTTCCAAACCTTCTGCACCCTCAGTCACTCCTCATTATTCCCTCCAGGCACTTCACCAACTTCATTGCTCCTTTTTGGAAGTGCTCCTGCCTCTCAATGTCATTGTTGTAGTAAGGGGTCCAACATTCTTGAGGAACAGCTAGCTAGTGTGAATTTTGGCAGAGTTGAACTCCAGCATGAGTCCACCCAAAACTTAGAGGGTCAGAAAGGTTGAACAACAGTCTCAGGACAAATGGTGCAGAGGAACCATGCTGAGGAGCTTTGCAAAATCATACATATGTATTTAGATACTTCTTTAAACTAAATATCTTGTTCAGACTGTTATCTATAGATGGTGTTAGAGATGCAGCTGGATAGTTTAATCTTTAAAGCATTGTGGTCTTTGTATCTATTATATGAGGTCACAGAAAATATTTTACCCTGCATTAGCCATCTGTACAATAACCATACTGCAACAATGCCCCTGCCTGTAATAGGCCAATTGTTTTTCGTGATGATCATGGCATCTATTATATTTTGATTGCCATTACATTAGCACTTGAAGATAAAGTGACAATCTTTCTTTATGTAAATGTTAGATGCATGTCTTAGCTTATAGAAATATTTTTTCTTCTGTTTCAGCTCCATTAATTCTTTTAATAGAGAGGAAATTTTGGGAAACTTTTCACATAGTGTGAGAACTCATTTTTAACAAACAAAATTAAATTGCTTTTGTGGGTTTTTTTAATGAGAAATTAACTAGATATTAATGCTTTTGAAAACAAGGCACCATTACCTTTCCTTGAGTTAGAGAGACAGGCAGTAGAAGAATTTAAACATAATCACAAAGAAGCAAACCCTTATAATATAACAGACTGCTTGTCTGTAAGTGGCTCTTCTCCTCTAGGTTAATGCAGCAAGTTTAACACTGCTGACAAATTTTAATATGTCACAGAAAGAAAGTCACATTATCAGCTAATATTAAAATTATTTACCTTGGACTAAAGTATAAAACACAGCTAAGGAAAAAAATCCAATTCTTAAACTACTGATAATGTCTTTTTAATATGACTGAAAATGGTAAATTTTCTTTAGAGATGGTGTTAAAAAAGAAAAAAAAAATCCCCATCATTTGAGATGGTTGATACACAAATGTGCAAGCTTATGAGTTCCCCCTTTTCTCTGAAAACAATTATTTTGACTGTAAAAAAGCCAGCATTGTCTGACTGCAGCTCCCAGTCTTGTTGTATACTGCATGTACTACATCTTTAATGACGAGAAATTATTGAGCTGCTGTAGGAAGTAAATACATAAATAGTATATATATATTGGGAAAACTATATTGCAATAGAACTGATCATTTCGTGCATTATATAATTTTGGTAATGACCTTTTTACAGAGATGCCTCATCAAGGCTGACTGAGACCTGTAGCAAGAGTTCAAAGTAAAAGAACAGGACATTTTTCAATAAGCAAATAAACTTTTATTATTGATCACATTATTTAAAATATGGTTAGATGATCTGGCACTTCTTATGTCCATGTAGCAGAATAGAAAAAGAGGGAATGGTAGTTCTCTGATGCCTAGAAGGCAATGGGCAAGGGATGCTCATGCTGTGTTTTGCAAAGCACTGCATAAATTTTCAAAGCTAAACAAAATTAGTAATAAAATTAGTCATGCCATATGTAATGAGAAATTGCCAAGAATTAGAATTACTTTATTTTCCAGAATAGGAACAGCAACCTCTTTTCTCTTTTCCTACCCGTGGGAGACACAGGTTGTTCATTAGGGGTCACAACCATGCTTAATGACAGGACCCCATCCCAGATAATGCAGGGAATTCTGTTGCCACATGATAGCACAACACACACCACCAGGTGTGAGGGTGATAGTGTATGCAGCAGGGATATTAAGTCAGCCTATAACACAAGTCAAAACTGCTTCCATAAAATAAAAAAGATGTATATATTCTGTATATATACAGAATAACCAGGGAATCCAGCTGAGCCAGCAAAGGTTTGGGAAAGGCAGGTCTTTCTTGGCCAACCTAATCTCTTTCTGTGACAACGTGACTTGGATATTGGATGAGGGAAAGTCTGTAGATGTGATCTACCTAGACTTTAGTAAAGGCTTTGTCACCATCTTCCACAGCACTTTCCTGAAGAAACCAGCTGCCAATAGCCTGGATGGCTGCACTGTTCACTGTGTAGAAAATGGGATGGATGACTGAGCCCAGAGAGTGGTGGTGGATGGAGTTACACCTAGCTGACAACTGGTCAAGAGAGATGTTCCGCAGGGTTCAGGACTGGGGCCAGTCCTATTTAATATCTTTATCAGTGATCTGGATGGGGATCAAGGGACAGCCTGTGGATGACACCAAGTTGGACAGGAGTGCTGGAGGACAGAAAAGCTCCACAGAGGGATCTGGATGGGCTGGATCAATGGGCAGATGCCAGTGGTATGAGGTTCAGTGAGGCAAAGGGTCAGGTCCTGCACAACAATCCCAGGCAGCTCCACAGGCTGGGAGTGGCTGGAAAGCTGCCCAGCAGGAAAGGACCTGGGGATACTGGTTGGCAGAGGCTGAGCATGAGCCAGTGTGTGCCCAGGTAGCCAAGAAGACCAATGACATCCTGGCCTGAATCATCAATAGTGTGGCCAGAAGGACCAGAGCAGTGATTGTCCCTCTGTACTTGGCACACAGGCTGCATCTGTGAGGCCACATCTCAAGTGCTGTGCTCAGTTTTGGGCCCCTCACTAAAAAAACACGTTGAGGTGCAAGAGCAGGGCAGTGGTGCTGCTTGGAGGACAAGTCTGATGCTTGGTCCTGCAGTCAGAGAAACTAATTCATACTGATTTAATTTTGACAGCAGCATCTGTACTGCTCATAACAAGCTACCTTTCTGTGCTCAGGGAAGCATGGTACACCTCCCAGTCCAGGGAAAGTATGGAAAAGGTGACTGCAATCTACCTTTATGCCTGGAGAATAACAGACTGCCTTAATGCAAAACATAAATTAAGGAGCTCTGAAAGCTGCTATAATACATGTAAAAATCACCTGAGATTTCTGCCCAGAAACTTCACAGCCCAAAGCAACTGAGGACACCCTTACAGGAGCATACTAGAAAGGCCATGCTGATCCCAAAAGCACTCCCTATTCCCTGAAAAGTTTGGTATACAGAGGTTTTAACAGTCTCCTTTACTAACTGGAAAGGTGTCTGAGCACTTAATGAAGTGAATTTTCCAAGAAGATGATATGTAAAATAAATTAATTTCTATACCCTTTTAGGTTGGCCAGATGCTGCAGTGTGTTATCGAAGTGACATCTGAACCACTATTGAAAAACCCTTTAAAGTTTTAGCTATGAAAAAATTTAAAACAGGCCTAGACAGACAAATTGCCTAAATGATCATTAATTAGAGGTCTCAGGGCAGACTCTGATAACTTCAACCTGGAAAAGGTGGCAAAATTAGCGAGGTAAGAGATGATGAAACATGATTGAAATACGTGGTGTTCTTTTAAGTATCTCACATGGCTACAGTTCTTTCAATATAATTATGTCCCAGGCTGGAACTGTTTCTAGAGTTTTAATTGTGATACAATGCCAGATTAGCACTTGCAAGTTAAAGCAGTCCCCCCTTTAATTGCATTTAGGCTTGGAGGGTTTTTTTTTGTACTTTTGTATTTTTTTTTTTTGGTTGGTTGGGTGGGTGAGTACATTTTTTCGAGAGGGAAGGGTGATTTTTTTGTATTTTCCAATTTAAAAACTGGGACAATACATATACATCCATTATGCATTTTACCATTTTGTTTCTTGTTCCACCTAATACACAATGCAATTAATTATTTTTCTCTAAGTACAACATAAGCAATATGAAAAGGAAGCTGCTGCGTTCTACTATTCTACAACCAAACTCAACACCTGGAATGAAGAAGTCAGAGCAGAAGGAAGATGACACTTTATCTAAAGGGGAAATGCATGAAAGATAACCTAAAATGGAGCCAGCATCACTAAAATGAGAACATGCTGAAATCAGCTAGTGAATGGAAAGCTCTGATTAGTACTCTCCTCTCCCTCATTTATTGGGTACTTGTAGGAATATAAATGGATTAGTTATGACCCAGGCTAAAATATAACTTCTACAAATAATATTACCAAGAGGAAAAAGTTCTCTCTGACTTTGAATTCATTTGGGTGTCATTTTGCTTGAATCAAAGTCACAAGCAAAGGAAGGAAATTTAAAAAGACTACTTTTTACTTTTGAAACTGAAATGAA